>NC_051239.1:18298224-18495724 GCF_015220715.1 Pygocentrus nattereri
CGGGGCTCGGTTCTGAGCCTCAGACCATCCGGGTACAGTTTCCAAAGTTAAATCATCAGAGACGTTATTTCTCCCGATCTCGCCCCGAGGCCGGGGGCGTGACATAGCCGGTTACCGGGCAACACATCAACAACCTGATTGGTCGCCGCTCGCCACATTTGCATGGAGTTCAGAGCGGAGAGCAGAGGTCCGACGTCCGTTATCGCGCATGACATCAGGCGTGCTGGAGCCTTTGGCCCCGTCGCCACTCCTCACACTCAGATATCAACTATAAAATACACCAATTAACGCGATTCCACGCTGTGCAAGTCCCGCACTGCCGCGGTGTCCAGTCAGCGGTCAGCGGAGCCCCCTTACCTGACCAACTGCTTCCCGCCGACGAACAGCGCGAGGAGCCGCACGAGGAAAGTGAGCGCTTCCATTCCGAAGTTTTCCTGACAGGAGGTTAAACTCGAGTTGGCGGGGGAGCTGAGCAGAGTGAGCAGCAGAGCCGAGCCATGTCTCAGGCGGAGAGCTGGAGCCTTCTCCTCAGCCAACTCCGAGCTTCCAGCGCAGCTCTGTGCTAAACTCTCTCTCTCTCTCTCTCTCTCTCTAATCCCCCTCTCTCTCCCTCTCTCTCCCTCTGTCCGCGCTGTTCGCTTCGAGAACAACGTCGGATTCAATCGGCCGCGACTTTAAAACAGACCGTCCTCTGCTCTTATATAACAGCCCGGCTCCCCAGCGAGGCTCCCTTTACGGAAAGTTGATTTTATTCCATGTCCCACAGATAAATGTGTCACTGGCCGTTTAGTCCGACGTCTTGTCTTCTTCTGAGTGCTATTTGTCCGTGTTCCTCTCGAGGCGAGCTACACAGCCACAGCGGGAAAAGTTGACAGGAAAAGCCAAGAATGGAAAAACACGACATCGGGGTCTGTATTCAGACTGAGCACGGCTGTATGCAAATACACACGCGCGTGTATGAATATGCACGAAGGGGCGGAGAAACGGGAGAATACAATAAGCAGGTGGACCAGAGAGGTGAACTGACACACACACACACACACACAGGCGAAGGGCCGCTATAAGGGGTGAGTGTGAGGGGGTGAGCAGGCACTTATTAGCTCCAAGAAAAACTTAAGCTCAAATGAATTTGCATAGCCTTTTATACAACAGGGGGCTGCCACACAGCAGCTCTACAGTAACGGGGGTCTACCGAGCAGACCAAGTGACAAGGAACAGCTCAGAGAGCGCTTATGCTTCGGTTCTCTTGGTCCAGACCAAAGCAGAAAATGAATGTTGTAGCAAACATGCAAAAGATGTAAACAATAGCCCATCCATCCATCCATCCATCCATCCATCCATCCATCCATCCATCCATCCATCCATTTTCCAATTCTCTTCTCCGTCAGGGTCACGGGGGGTGCTGGAGCCTATCCCAAAAGGCATAAGGGTAAATGGCCACAGCGGACTGGGAAGGGTTTATGGCATTACTGCAGCTGTTGTATGTCCACTGAACTTTCTGAATCGTGCTGCTCTCTGTTCTATCTGGGATCATCGGTTTTATTTATGCATTGTTTTATCTGTCTTGTGATATCAAGGCAATAAGCCACTGGACCTCAGGTTCATACCTCAAACAAGCAGCATTCGAAAAGATCCCGAGACGCGACCTTCTCAAGGGGTCTCAGTCCATTCATTTGGCATGCACTAGGGTTCGGATTGCAGCGGTCTCACTTGTTATAACGCACCGCATTAAAAGCAGTTAGACCAGCATGTTCGCTTCAGGGTGGGTTCAGACTTGGTTCAATTAAAGCAACCCCCCCGGGGCGATTGCTCTTCCTGCGGTTTGTCAGAACAAGTGAGAACGCTGCCATCCAAACTTTGGTGCTTACCAAATAAGTGGACCAAGAGCCCCCCGAGAAGGCTGCTCTCCGTACTTTTCAAAGTGAACTGGTGCGGTTTGTCTGAAGTATGAACACCATACAGACCAAAGCAACTCAACGCACCAAAGACAGAGTGAACTGTCTGCAGATCTTCTTTGGTACATGGAAAAGACGAGGTTCTGAGGCTGTTTTGACCTGTGCCTCATCATTTCTTCACAAACTCTGAATCGGTGATTACAAATGCTCATTTTACTGCACACATAAGTCACATCATGTATTGAGGCGCCAAGGTTTTCTGTGTTCTGGAAGCAAGAAGCCAGTCATGGCTGTGTGAGAGGGATTTCACCCTGCTTTGCGTAGTGGAAAACCATGGTAACACAGGGAGTCTCGTGGCTCATTGCACTAATATCACAAGACAGATAAAACATGCCATAAATAAAACCAATAAGCCCAGATTGAACAGAGAACAGCATGAACATAGCTGCGTGCACATTATCACCAAATGTCAGAACCACCAGTCAGAACGCACCCTCACTCAGAGCATGAGGAACACTGAAAAGAGCTAAAACTCAGAATGACAGCCCAGATCAAACAGAGAAGAGTTATATCACAGTTATATCACAGTATTTCTCCTAATAACTGTGCCGCCTTCACAGAGCACATTCGTTAGCGTTGGACTCCTTTTGGGTTTAGTCTGGATTGGATTACTTAGTCCGAGGTGTGGTCATGGACTGGACTGATCGAGGGGCTCAACATGGAAGTAAAACTGTATGGGCCTGTGTGAGGGATCACGCCTCAGTTTGACTGACTGCCACAACTACAGCATTTCCATATTAGATCAATACTTGTTACAAGAGATGACATATCTGTATTCATGGGCATCAGGCTGATATCAGCAGGAAATGCTGGATGAGACATCATAGGGGAAAAACGGAGTGAATCTGATCCAATCCTTTGAAGAACATCTATCCTAAAACAGCTCACACTTTCACTGTGCGGTGTGATGTTGTCAGCTGTGTATTTCTTCCTGTGGGATAGAAGAGCCTTCGACTGGTTTGAGCATGATAGCCTACTTTTAGACACTCGAGTTGAGTGAAGCTTTCAAATGACAGCTCATTTAAACAGCGGATGAACTTCACAGGAATCAGAATGAAAGTAGGTTTTACTGAGATTCGCGATGAAGTCGGCTCGATTGAAATCCACAACGGAAGGTGCCAGCAAAGAAACAAACGGAAGGACTAAACAAGGAAAGTAAACGAAGTAAAGAAAAGGGCTACTAAACAGAACAACCCGACAGAACAGAAAAGAGTTTACAATACTAGAAATAAATACACAAAACCATAAGCTGGAAACCATTAATCAATGCCAAGCAAGATGCGGGACAAACACAATGGGTAGAAATACTGGTGGAACCCAACAAAGAACTCCTGGGAACAATTGCGAGGTGGGGCTACAGATCAGATACAGGTGAGGGGCACGACTAAAAGGCGGAGCTAAGGTGGAGCAGGAAAACCAAAACAAACAAAAGCACAAGGCTAGCGACAAAGTGGAAGGTTAACAGGACAAAAACACAAAGAGGCAGTCATAAGGGCAAAGCTAAGCAGGAAAGGACACCTATTGGATCTGTATTGGTCCTGGACGATACTGGAGGTTTTAATATCGGAATTGGTATTGTGGTATAAGTGGTGTTGTGTGATCTCTACCTGTTATTGAATAATTAATAGTAGTTACTGAAAGTCTTAAGATTAACAACAGACTGAGTCTAGTCTAACCAAATGTTTTAACCCAATAAATCTGCTGTTTACTGGGTAAAAGCATCTTATTAGACTAGACTCAGGAGTTCAAAATGACCAGCTTGGCATTTTCTTTTTGTCCTTACTGTACGTCCCTTTCTAAGCGAGGCTCCGCTCATGGCTACAGCACAGACCTATTATTATGTAGGCCAATAGTGGACTCCAGGTATTTTTATCACTTGACGGGCCACAGAACACCTATTTTAGTGGTATCAGTGTACTGAGAGTGTCACATTGTTTAGCAGATTTATCTTCTGACCTTAAAAAACCACCATAAGGTGAATCTACACTGCAAAACTGAAGAAGGGACGTATAATCTATTAGTGCAAGTTCAAATGTTTTCATGTGTCAAAGCCTTACTTATGTTAAAAAGATTTTATAGGTTTTTATTGCTGGCTATAGATGTCATGGAATTTGGGCAGTTTCCACTAGGCCACCTGACCAAATCAGTGACCAGGCTCATTGCCTCCCAGCTTCTGAGGTCTGTCACGGGCTGGAGGTTAGGGAACCAGTGACCAGAAGGTCACCGGTTCCATCCCCAGAGCTGACAGCACATGATTGAGGTGTCCTTGAGCAAGACACCTAACCCCCAACTGCTCTCTGGGCGCTGCGGATTGGGCTGCCCACCGCTCCGGGCAAGTGTGCTCACTGGAGTGTATGTGGTGTTTCGCTTCATGGATGGGTTGAATGCAGAGGTGAAATTTCCCCGTTGTGGGAATAATAAGGGTCACTTAATCTTAATCTGTATGTGCACCAGTTGTGTAAGAGTCTCTCTAAGGGGGCCAGCAGTTGAGATGGTTGGCTGTAGAACCGGGCACTGTGAAACAATAACATGAGCATGAACACTCATTCATTCAGCCCAAGTAAGCAAATCATATGCGAACTGTTCCTTGCAAATGGATGTATTATGAGAACCAAACCTCCACTGTCGAGTTATCATAATGGGTGAGAAGTTAGATATGTGGAAGCACCCATGATTACAATTTTTCCCTTTGCACTTACAACCGTTTCTTTGCAAGCTGCACTTGCACATCACCAGACAAGGAAAAGACCCCTTGTCTTTAGGTTATGAATATTTTAAGATTTCCTGTTTGTAATTTTTCACTTTTTGTTCTATTGTGTTTGTGTAAAATATTCTCCTTCCATACATCTAAATGTAAAGATATCAGAAATATCAGCTGAAAGGAACATAGTTTACAGTTTTTATCTTACCCAAAATGTTATGGATCAGCCAAAGATGTTTGGGTGCCTTACATTTCGCACTGGAGCTGCAATGCTAATGTAATAAACAAGCAGTGGAAGTCTATCCTTCAGGTCAGCAGGGTGCAAACTGCATGCATAAGTCATCACACATTTGCTTTAAAACGTATTGAGTTGTTAAGTGATCTGAAACAGGCATGCATATGTGGTTTCTGACATGGTACAACTAAATATTATGCATAAAAATGGTCAAAAACGCAGACTAATAGAGTCTGGAACCACATATGCAACTGAAATGACTTAAGATCTCAGGGGTTAAGCGATGTAGGTGTGCAGGCTTACACATTGCTAATTGGTGGATTTGAAACTCTTTCATTATGATAGCTATATTAGATTCTTACCTTAAGTGCAAAACTAAAGAAGCAGATTTCAGACACCAAACCTGCGTTGGCTAATCAACCTTCATTCACAATACAGGAAAATTGCTCTAAAGTTAGATTTTTTTTCCTGAAAATTTTCTCTTAACAATTTGTTAGAGTGGCTAGCAAACTAACATAAAACACTCCTATAAGAACATTTTGATGTAGTCTAAAGCTGGCTGCGTGAGCACCATTCTAGCCTGCAAATCCCACCCAGGCCAAGGTAAGACTAGCTTGCATTTGCTTTCACTCATCTGCCAAACAAGAGCCAGTGTGCCAGTACAGTGTGGAGAGAGCGATCAGCTGTTGGTGGGAGAATCTGTGTCACTGTTGTTCTCCGGAGGTTTGAAACGCAGCCAGCATTTTCTCATGCATTCCTACCTGCCCTGGTTTCTATATCTCAACCCCAAGAGAGAAAGAACGAGAGTGAAGGACGCATTACAGGCTGCTCCATACGATCACCCATCAGAACTGTAACTGTGCCTGTTTATGTGCAAACCCTTGGCCAGTCAGTTGGCTCGGTGATGTCCTGTAGCCTCTGGCATGAATGCTGTCCTTGCAGAAGAGTTTTTCACTTTTCATTACAGGGTCTAAACTGCACATATATGAGTTTATATGTGATTTGGCTCAGATCTGATCCAGCATGAACACAAAATGTTATCTATATATATATATATATATATATATAGAATTGAATTTAGGTGTTCCAATCACTTCCACGGCCACAGGTGTATAAAGCCGAGCCCCTAGGCCTGCAGACTGCTTCTACAGACATTAGTGAAAGAATGGGTCGCTCTCAGGAGCTCAGTGAATTCCAGCGTGGTACCGTGATCGGACGCCACCTGTGCAGCAAGTCCAGTCGTGAAATTTCCTCACTACTAAATATTCCACAGTCAACTGTCAGTGGGATTATAACAAAGTGGAAGCGTTTGGGAACGACAGCAACTCAGCCACGAAGTGGTCGGCCACGTAAAATGACAGAGCGGGGTCAGCGGATGCTGAGGGGCATAGTGCACAGAGGTCACTGACTTTCTGCAGAGTCAATCACTACAGACCTCCAAACTTCATGTGGCCTTCAGATTAGCTCAAGAACAGCATAGAGAGCTTCATGGAATGGGTTTCCATGGCCGAGCAGCTGCATCCAAGCCTTACATCACCAAGCGCAATGCAAAGCCTGGAATGCAGTGGTGTAAAGCGTCGCCACTGGACTCTAGAGCAGTGGAGACGAGTTCTCTGGAGAGACCAATCACACTTCTCCATCTGGGAATCCGATGGACGCATCTGTGTTTGGTGGTTGCCAGGAGAATGGTAATTGTCTGACTGTATTGTGGCAAGTGTAAAGTTTGGTGGAGGGGGGATCATGTTGTGGGGTTGTTTTTCAGGAGTTGGGCTCGGCCCCTTAGTTCCAGTGAAAGGAACTCTTAAAGCTTCAGCACCAAGAGATTTTGGACAATTTCACGCTCCCAACTTTGTGGGAACAGTTTGGGGACGGTCCCTTCCTGTTCAATCATGACTGCACACTAATGCAAAAAGCAAGGTCCTTAAAGACACGGATGAGGGAGTTTGGTGTGGAAGAACTTGACTGGCCCGCACAGAATCCTGACCTCAACCTGACAGACCACCTTTGGGATGAATTAGAGCGGAGACTGTGAGCCAGGCCTTCATTAGTGTCTGAACTCACAAACGCGCTTCTGAATGAACGGTCAAAAATTCCCATAAACACACTGCTTAACCTTGTGGAAAGCCTTCCCAGAAGAGCTGAAGCTGTTATAGCTGCAAAGGGTGGGCCGACATCATATTAAACCTTATGGATTAAGAATGGGATGTCACTCAAGTTCATATGCATGTGAAGGCAGACAAGCGTAAATATACACCATCTCTACTGCTTATCCTCCTGGGTCACGAGGGGTGCTTAGGGATGCAAATGAGAACATAACATCTGTGTTGAGAGTGGTTAACTGCCCCAGTGCATCCCTGACAGTAATGGGTGTACACCTCGCCATTTACTTGTGATCAGGTCACTTGAACCAGATGTTAATACTAAGTGTGAACAGGGTCTAATTCGTAAAGTGAACTGGATGTGTACTACAACACACTGCTCTAGAACCAGAACTAAAAACCACTGATATGCACTAATCTACAAGCATGAATGTGAACCATCAAGACAGAAAGGATCTGAGAAAAAAAAGCAAAAACGTTTACATACTGTAAAAACTGGTCCGCTGATACTACATTAGTTTCATTCAAAATATTAATCTGAGCATTTTTTAAGTTAAAGGGACAAACCTTTTTTTACAGTGTAGCCTAATGTAAAAGCCTACAATTTCAGCTGGAATCAGAATCATTTGGAGGACGGCCGTAGTTCTGGTTTTCTGTCAGTGCAAATGAGCAATAATGCAATAAATGAACGTTTCAGAGTTTTTTTTCAGATTATTCAGCCCTCTTGCCTTGTGCATTCCAGAAATCCTGCTGAGGGGAGGAAGATCCTTATCAACTCAACTCCGCCGCCACAATAGTAGAGGAAGCGGCAGTTATTTGCATGCCACCTTCAATTTGTATCTGATGGCACCATGTATCCAGTCGCTTTTCAGCTAAATGGCAAACAAGGACACTTTATTTCTTCTCGTTTTCCTTTTGTCCTCGTCTCTCTGTACAAATGTTCTTCCTTTGTGTTCATGTCTCTCGAAACAGAGCAGAATCTTCAATTACCTTCTTGCTTAGATTGAAACGATAAAAGAAACAAAACGAAAAACCCTGAACTGACTAACCTCCCTCCCCCCCACACCTCCCATGAAACTGAAATTCAACATATGATCTTGTGCAAGCCACAATATGCCTCAAGAAACGCAGGAAAGATATTGATTCATTAGTTCTGTATTTTTTCCTCAGCAAAGTTTTCTATGTAGGTCATGCATTAAGACTTTGTTCCATCTTTCTTTGTTGGTTGCCCAAACCATGGAACCCCTAGAGTGACAAGTGGATTACTTTTTAATAAGGTGTGGCCACAAATGAATATATTGAGGCCACAAATTAATATATTGGGGCCACAAGTTACTATAATGAGGCCACAATTTACTCTACTGAGGCCATGAATCACTATACACTGTTAGAAATAAAGGTACTGTGCAGGTGCATTTTTCATTCATCAAGGTCCGAAATAAAGTAAAGGTACCTCAAAAGTACAACAAGGTCCAACTGTGTACCTTAAATACGTTTTCCCAGGTGAAAAGTACATATGTTCCTTTTCATAACCTAATGTTTTAAACAGAACAGTAAAATAATAAGCCTGGAGACGAGACGGGGTGTGTGGAGTCCATACAACTTAGAAAATATAATTTCAATGGAGTACAATACAATTATGTTCCCTGACTAAAGGTACTGGGATGTACCCCTGAGGGTACCACCACAGTGACAAGAGGGGTTACTGCCCCAGTGACAGTTTAGTACCTTTTTTTAGAGTGTACTGAGGCCACAAATGCCTATATTGAGACCACAAATAACTATATTGAAGCTAGGAATTACTATATTGAGGTCACTAATTACTATACTGAGGCCACAAATTAACGTTTTCAGCCATCAGATTTTGAGAAATTCACGTCCTGGCCTCAGTAGATTCATTTGTGGCCTCAATGTATTATGCAATCTCAATATATCAATTTGTGGCTGCGCCTTATTGAAAAATAATCCCCATGTCACCTTAGGGGCACCGCACGAAACTGATCAAAACAGTACGCTCCACATATGCATGCCACTACAATCGCGATAAGCTTCTACAGGCTATAGTCTGTTGAAACTGCTTACATAAAACATAATCCAATCTAATATGCACCCGTCCATGCATCAAATCGTATGAAAACCCTTCAAATCGCAAACCCGCGTTATGTATGAATCTAGTCACGCAGATCCAGAAACAGCCATCCGCCACTGAAAGAACTGGAACCAGCGGTTTACATAAAACAAACCTGATCCCAGAACAGCGCCGCTTGGACTCATCCTCACTGCGGTGTCCATGGAAACGCAGCAAACAGAAGCAGCTCGCTCGACTGGGACTGAAGCAGTAAGTAAACAAAGAAGTGACAAGTGGCTGTAAAGAAAATAGTAACATAGGAAAGTTGACAAAAAAAATCATTCTCTATTGTTAGTGTTACAGTGATGTTTAGCTAAATAAAACGCTCCGCTTCTGAACGCTGCTAGCTGAAGCTAATCTAGGATAAGGAGCTGAAGCCAGCCGAAGGTAGTTAACGTTAACATTAGCGTAAGGTAGGAGGAATAAACACGGTAAAATACAGTAGCCACGGTTATGACAAACCTAGGATAATGACACATCGCTTGGACAGATTATTCTGACTGGATAAGTCGTGAGCGAATAGACTTTAGATGAAACTTTCAGGCGTTTGTGTTCCAGTCAGCTCGTCTGTAAACAGATGAGTTAGCGCTAGCTTAAAGGGGAGCTTCACCTTTGTTTCAAAATTTCTGATTAATTCGGTCATTGAGACGTGGAGTCGTTTAGAATGGCTTGATAAGTAACGGCTCACTGTAGGGAAACTTACATACTCTGCTTTATTTAACTACGGTGGTGTAGCTATTTCAGTTACTATACAAAACCAGCAGCGAACCTTCGCGCGTCGGCTGGGTGTTTATATGTAGCTTAGTGTCGGTGATGCTAATATAGGAGAAAGTTATTGGGGACAATTTCGTCTGGCATGTATCTCTCCTCCACAAATAAACAGATAAAAAGACATTTTAACCCTAAACTTTACTGAAAAACTATTCAAAAATGACGTGTCAGATACCAGGCCGCGTATATCTAACCGCCAACTGTAATAACCTTATGTGAGGGAGCTTTTAGAGGTGGACGTCTGGTTCCTATCACCCCCACTTTGAACAGTTCTGGCTGTGTAGAACAGAGCGTTATACAACCAGCCTACTTTGTTATCTCAGGTGTTTAATTATGTAGATTTTTAAAAATCAAATTCCTCTTTAAGTTAAGTGCTACTTTTTAATCCCACAAATGGGGAAATTCCACCTCTGCATTTAACCCATCCGTGAAGTGAAACACCACATACACACTAGTGAGCACACACACTAGGGGGCAGTGAGCACACTTGCCCGGAGTGGTGGGCAGCCCTATCCCCAGCGCCCAGGGAGCAGTTGGGGGTTAGGTGTCTTGTTCAAGGACACCTCAGCACTGGAAATCGAACCGACAACCTTCTGGTCACAAGGCCAGCTCCCTAACCTCCAGCCCATGACTGCCCCCAAAACCAGACTTGACTATCGGAGTAAAGGGTAAAGAGTAAAGGGTCATTCCACAGATCTTTCAACATTTTTGCATGACTAAATTGTTAAGATGTAAACAAAATCCCTCAGTGATTTGAAGTGAATTGAATGCTCCATTTTAACTTGCCAAATTAGAACTGTTCACAGTGGTGGTGATAGGAACCAGACGTCTGAAGCATTTAATGCTAATAAAAGCTACAACGGAGACACAAACCGATTCAAATACGTCACCTACTGACTGTTGAATTGTGATCGTTTTGAGACCAGACTTTTCAATTCATGGTATGTGCAAGTTGTTGTAGAGAAAAAAAATAGTCCTCACAGAGAGTCAGTTGGTTAATTGGTCACAACACCTGGTTTCTATCACTGCCACTGTAAATTTTCTCTAATGCACCTGTCACAACTGGCCCCTCCCAGTCCTGTCCATGTGCTTTTTGTTTACTTTTTCATCCATGTGTGTTTGTTTTGGTTCAGTCCAGCCCCCTTGTTGTCTGACTCCACCCCTGATTGTTACCACCTGTTTTCCACCTGACCCTCATTAGCCCTCTGGTATTTAAGCCCTGTGTTTTCTTCAGTCTAGTGCTGGTCTTTGTTGGATTGTGTTTGATGTGTTGGATGTTACATGTTCTGATTGTTTGATGTATGTTGTTTGAGTACCTGTTTATTTACAATATGTCTGTCCCTCCTGCTCTACATATTGGTCACTTGACCCTGAATTTGGATTTGGCCATAATAAATCTCGCGTGTCTCCGCAACATCGCTCCCCACTATTACAGCACCATTTCACATAAAACGGACTGATGTGGTTTACATATCTGGGACTGAATTACGCATCTCATATGCAATCATAATTTAATCCCCCAAAAAGATTGTGAAGCTTATAGTTGCTTTTATTTAATTACAGTAACTGTAAGCAGAGACCACCCTCTGCAGCTCCAGCTGATACTGCTATGGAGGATAGTATCTCTGAGAACTTTCCAGAAGCACCAATATCAACATCTGAGCATGATGCTCCACAAACTACCTGGACAGATGAAGACACAGAAGGTGAGCAATAGTGCACAAAAGAATGATTTGTGCTATCATGAGTAGATATTTATGCCTTTTTCCCCCATCAAACTCAAAAGACGAAGAAGATGGAACTTGGGAGGACGTTTTCAAGAATGCAGATGACTTTCCCGTTGATTATTCGATAGATTTTGAGGGCCCAGAGTGGTGAGTCCATTATTTTCCATCTTGTGTATAAAAATATCCAGCTGCACTTGTGTGTCTTCATGACAGCCTGTCTTTCTGTCAGGGAAGAGAGTGAGCCTACAGATATGAAGGTTGACGTGAGAGAGAAAAGCTGCGTTGACAGCACATGGATGTTCAAGCTGAGAAAGAACCTGGACCAGCTGGACAGCTTTTACAAGCAGAAGGAGCTCAACGTGTTGAAGGCCAGGTCTGCATATGCACACATGCATGTACGCTTACAGATCATCATCTCTGTAATGTGGCCCCCCCCACTTAGCACAGTTTGCACTTTAATCAGTGGGTATATTTAAAACTCTCAAGGCAGAAAAAAAACCACATCCACCTGACATAATGTGTTTCCATACGGGTTTCTAGCCTTTAGCTCAAGCTGTGGAGAAGCTGTTAGGTGGGTGGATTGAGCGGCTCAGAGGTCACGTTGTATTTGAATAGCAGTGTGGAACAAACATGCTGTCAGAATTCCAGAACATGCTGCCGTGAGACACATGAGGCTGTGTGCAGTCGGATGAATGGGGTATTCCTATCTATTCCTTTATGTAGGATTGAGGAATATCTGCTGTGCTTTATTCACCGTGCTTGGACTTCACTGTTCTATCAAGATCTGCATACTGTTGACTCTTTTTTGGAAGCAGTGCAGATCATTTTTTCCCGTATGTCTACTTTCGTTTCCATGTTAGGATCTGGTTTCTACCATTGAATCATCTCAGTAGTACAGTAGTTACTTTACAGCTTTTTACAGCCTCTAATGGCGATGAAAGCGCATATTTCTTTTTAAAGGCGAGCTCCACCTATTCTTAGTTTCAAGTGTTAAGATCATAAGAAAAATCATTGAGAGTGATGGTTCACTGTAGAGAAGCATACCGACTCGCATTTCTAATAGTGGTGACGGTAACCAGGAGTCACAGTGTGTATAATGCAAATATAATCATTGTATTTACCATCATAAAAAAACACGGAACACGCAAGTGTCCTCTGAGTTTTGTATGTAATGCTGATAATTTAGGGACTGTTTACTTCACAACACCCTGCATGTACCTCTCCACTATTAACAGATTTTAAAAAATGAAGATACTGGCTTTTTTTGGAGGCTTTGGGCCACACAGACACAGAGAGAACATGGACCCTGGTCACCGAGGAATTGAACCCAGGCCCTTCTGGCTGTGAGGCGATAGCGCTACCCACCACGCCACTGTGCTGCCCTAGCTGGACTAAGCGGTTGATGATGATGATGATGATGATGATGATGATGATGATGATGATGATGATGATGATGATGATGATGATGATGATGATGATGTGTAAGATTTAAAAGCATCTATTAACAAAAAGTGGAACATAGTACACAAGACTATATTTTCATTCGTGTATAAACACCTGTAACTACGAATCACAAATCTACGAATTGCGTTTTCATTAGCTTTGAATGAGCCTTTCATATCCATGTACATCTTCCAACATGTTGTGCCTCCATGTGTCTACAATAGCCCAGAATAGACAAACCAAAAACTGGCTCTAGAGAGTGTGTGTCACGTTTTTTTACATTGTGTACTTGTATAGCACTTGGTTGGAAGATGCAGAAAGGCGGTGGTTGCTGCTAGCGCTGGCTAACCATTTTATATTGTGAAATATTTATTATTTAGCATAAGAAAAAGCAAGGGTCAATCCTTCAATCCGTCATCAGTGTACAGAAAACATGAAGAAGCAAAATGAAATCAGGACAGGCAATGTCAGAAAACAAGGATAAACACTGATGTGGTCTTTCCCAGATGGAAATCGCTGATGAGGAACAAATGTGTTCAGAGTTACGGTGAAGTTGCCTTTTCTGCTGGGCAGGTAATTTAGCGTACCGATCTGCCCGACAGCCGCGGTAGGTTCTACTACACACTTGTAAAGGGGGTGTTGAGAGAGGGGTATTCAGTTGGTTGCAATCTGCAACTTCACTGCTAGATGCCACTAAATCTTACACGCCTTACCTTTATCTATTCCGTATAACAGCTTTCAGTGAGGTCGCTTTCAGAGGCTCTAATGAATTTGAACGTCTTTGTTTACATTTGAACCATTTTGACATTTTGAATTCTCCTTAGGTTTTTTCATGTGTGTTACAAACTCCCATTTTCAGAATGATAACAAATGCAAACAGTTGTATTCCAAAACTTCAACTCACTTTAGTGTGCAGTTTCTGTTTATTTGCTGAGTTTAACATATTGGGGGAAAAATAAACATAAAATATAAAATTGCCATGACTTTTGCTCAGGCCACATTATAAGTTTTATTATTTTTCCCCAATGCATTAAATTCAGGCAATGAACAGTAATCGTGCATACAAATGTGTAGACTACAACAATGTACTTCACAATTCAGTTGCCCTTCACTGTTGATCTGGTTGAAACATAAAAGCCCTTAGCTTTCTGAATTCTGTTGTGAAAGGAAGAAAGTATCTCAGTAAAGGCAGCTTCTTGCTTCTTGTAGAGATCATAAACATGACACAACACAGAAAGCTAAAATTTCACATGCTGATCCATTTTACTGGCTGAACATAGACATACATGTGTACCAATTATTCTGGCATCAGATCTGACTGTATGCTGCTGCATGTTAATTAAGAGCTTAAATGCAGAGCAAGATTGCATTGATTAGGTTCAGAAATACTTAAGTCCTTCTAACTACAACCCCAATTCCAATGAAGTTGGGACGTTAAAACAGAATACGATGATTTGCAAATCCTTTTCAACCCATTTAATGTTCAAACGGATAAACTTCATAGTTTTTTGCAAATATTCACTCATTTTGAATTTGATGCCTGCAACATGTTCCAAAGAAGTTGGGACAGGGGCGTGTTTCCCACTGTGTTACATCACTTTTCTTTTTAACAACTCAATAAGCGTTTGGGAACTGAGGACACTAATTGTTGAAGCTTTGTAGGTGGAATTCTTTCCCATTCTTGCTTGATGTACAGCTTCAGTTGCTCAGCAGTCTCCGCTGTCGTATTTTGTGCTTCATAATGCGCCGCACATTTTCAATGAGAGACGGTCTGGACTGCAGGCAGGCCAGTCTAGTACCCGCACTCTTTCACTACGAAGCCATGCTGTTGTAACACGTGCAGAATGTGGCTCGGCATCGTCTTGCTGAAATAAGCAGGACGTCCCTGAAAAAGACGCTGCTTGGATGGCAGCAGATGTTGCTCCAAAACCTGTATGTACCTTCCAGCATTAATGGTGCCTTAACAGATGTGCCAGTTACCCCTGCCATGGGCACTAACACACCCCCACACCATCAGAGATGCTGTCTTTTGAACTTTGCGCTGAAAACAATCCGGATAGTCCTTTTCCTCTTTGGCCCGGAGGACACGACGTCCATTATTTCCAAAACCAGTGTGAAATGTGGACGCGTCAGACCACAGGACACTTTTCCACTCTGCGTCAGTCCATCTCAGATGAGCTCAGGCCCAGAGAAGCCGGCGGCGTTTCTGGGTGGTGTTGATATGTGGCTTCGCTTTGCATGGCAGAGTTTTAACTTGCACTTGTAGATGGAGCGACGAACTGAGTTCACTGACAGTGGTTTTCCGAAGTGTTCCTGAGCCCATGTGGGAATATCCGCTACAGAATGATGTGGGTTTTTAATGCAGCGCCGCTTGAGGGTCAAAGGTCACGGGCATTCAGTGTTGGTTTTCTGCCTTGCCGCTTACTTGCAGAGATTTCTCCAGATTCTCTGAATCTTTTGATCATATTGTGGACTGTAGATGATGAAATCCCTAAATTCCTTGAATTGCACGTTGAGAAACGTTGTTCTTAAACTGTTGGACTATTTGCTCACGCAGTGGATGCTCCCTTTCAGGAATGCTCCCTTTATATCCAATCATGACACTCACCTGTTTCTAATTAACCTGTTCACCTGTGGAATGTTCCAAACAGGTGTTTTTTGAGCATTCCTCAACTTTCCCAGTCTTTTGTTGCCCCTGTCCCAACTTCTTTGGAACGTGTTGCAGGCATCAAATTCAAAATGAGTGAATATTTGCAAAAAACAATAAAATCTATCCGTTTGAACATTAAATATCTCGTCTTTGTAGTGTATTTGATTGAATATAGGTTGAAAAGGATTTGCAATCATTGTATTCTGCTTTTATTTATGTTTTACACAGCGTCCCAACTTCATTGGAATTGGGGTTGTTTGTCATCTTTTGTGAAAGTGTCTTTATAAGGACTATATAGTTCTGAAACTGGATCATCAGCAAGCTTTCTTTCTATATATATACATGTGTCTCTTTTCTTTCAAAACACAGCATGTGACTCTGTGCACTGAGCTGAGGTATGATTAATATCCAGCTCCCCCATGACTGTTGCTGAATAAGAGACTCTTTTGAAACTAATTTGGAAAGCCGCGCTTCGCCATCAAAAGCTTTTGTAGGCCATTTCAATCTCCAGCCAGAATTCTTCTCTACTGTACTTTTCACAGAGAGGAATTGAAAGCCTGCCGTCTCCACCTGACTGAGCTGGAGAAGGAGAGGGAGAACGTGGAGTCGGACATAGAGAAGGAGAAACAAGCAGAGAACAGGTAAAACAGAAAACGAGAATTGAGATATGCATTGTTGATGGAAGAGAAGAAGCATCTGTCCTTTCTTTGTCCCCGGTGTGCGTGCTGTTCTCAGCAGCGCGGCCGTGTTCCGCCTACGTGCCCGGCACAAGTGTCTGTGCGCACAGCTCCAGGGAGAGGAGGAGCTGGAGGCTCATCTATCCATGGTCCTGCAGGAGCATGAGTGAGTCTTGATACCTTCATACTGGCTCACCAAACCACTCATAGTCCACTAGGGTTTCCCATTTTCTCATTTTCATGGTAGTTAGATAATGAGTCCTATTCTCATATCATCTTAAAATAGCCCACAGACTAGCCTGTTCCCTGCTTTTAGCAATTGCCCTTTAATTAACCCTTAGAAGTCTCAGTTTACAGACTACAACAATAATAAATGTGTATTACTTTTTGGCTCATTGAAACAAGCAATGAATCCCATTCGCCTATCAGTAGAAGAGAAGATATTTTATTATGATTTAAAATTGACGAAAAGTTGAAGTTTTGCATCCTGAGATGCCCGTTTCTGGTACATTTTCATATTCAAACACACTTTCAAATAATCTTTCAATTTATATAATCAGCCAATAAATGCGTAGCCTAGAACTTCAACTGAATTTGGCGAAAGGTTAAGAAGTACAGGTATTGTATAAAAAATGAACAACACCATAGAAAAACACTTCCTAATGGCACTAAAACTAAAAATTTTGAAACTAAAATTTGTAGCAACAGAAGTGCAGGCTTGAAACTGTTGATACAGATTGTAAATCATTACATATCCGATTATGTAGGTCACTGTTTGCGCAATTATGGTTGACATACCTCTCCGCTAGGAGTGTAACAGTACACAAATGTCAGGGTTCAGTTCACACCATAGTAAGGAAAAGGGCAGCAGGCTAACAAGCAAACAGTTCCTGTGGTTAATGTAAACAACAGAATCCATTTTTGTTTGCTTTAAGTCGGCCTACATGTGTTATTTGTCACTTCTCAAACATGAAAAAAAATAAAATCGTGCTGAAAATCTTATACATTTAAATACTATAGCAACTTCTAAGGGTTAAATGGAGGACAGGTTTATTGGTGTTTTTAGATTGCCTGATTAACCTTTTTCAGTATTTGTCTCTGTGTCTGCTACCCATTGCTACTTTGAAGGTACTTAATGAAAGTGTACTGTAAATTTTGCTCTGTTTTTCAGACTGGAGCTGTGTGAGGTGGAGGTAGAACTTGGTCGGTTCCTCAGCCTGCGCCAGGAGGTGGAACAGGAGGAGAAGAATTTCCAAGCCCAGAAACAGGAGAGACACAATCAACGAATCCAGCGCGAGAAGAACATTGCCAAAGCAGCCAGACTGAGAGCACTACGTGCCAAAAAGTAAGAAACGTGACACATCTCAACACAAGTATGACAAGCATCGACTTTTTGAATGAATAGGTAACTTAGCGCCTAACCTTTAACAGTTGTGTAGGGGGAAAAAAATATCTGAAACAAAAAATCCTTGAACTTTCAGATCAGGTACATTACCATTTATTTAGCACCAGGTTCAGCACAAACTTGCAGTGAGCAAATGGAGAGGGTGCGGCACTCGTCTGGCTGCACCCCAGCCAATTCATGGAAGGCTCTGCTCACCAGCATCCATTGAAAGGGTTTCCAGCTATGCCAGACCAACCGAAGATCTCCGGCACTGCGGTATAGTTATGTTTAGTTGGAAGTCTTAGAGGCACTAATCAAAATCCCACAGATGGTAGCTTGGCACCAGTGACTTCTCAGTCAAACACATGCAATCAGGATTACTATTGCAACAACACAGCATCAGTAGGGTAAAACTAACCCTGCTAACTGTCACGAAGGTCTAACCTGGTTGACGTTCCTTGTTATGGGGTGAATTCTGGTTCACGATGAAAAGAGGAGCCGACATCCAAATTTCAAAAAGCCAACTTTTGGCCTGTGTAAGCCAGTTATTCCTGTGGTACCTTTTCTGACTCCTCCTGTTTAAAACCCAGAAAGCCAGGATGATCCGGAACCTATTGCTAACTTTCTGCGTTAATGGTTCCTCATTTACCCATCCAAGAAAGGAACATATCTTCAGCGATTGTTTAAACCATCTGTTCAATAAAGATAGAAAGATACAGCACTGTAAGGTCATTTATTAGCTCGACTTATATAAATAGAAGGTAATGTTCCCGGAGTATGAGATGCATAAATCTGGACAGTTCCAAGGAGTTCACAAGCAAGTTAATGTAATTAAAGTAATACATAAAACAGTTTTACCTAACAACCACCACATGCAGCATTTAAGAGTGCAGGTTCTTTACTACACAAATATTTTAAGCCAGCAGTTTAGAAGCTTGGTTATCTTGGCTTCAAGTGAGTGGTAAAGCTTGATTTGGTCAAGAGTCCATTTGTTTGTTTTCTTTGCTGTCCAAGGTTCTCTCAAAAGTCTTCTCCAACACCAAAGTGAAAAGGCATCAGTATTTTCCCTGTCATGCTTTTTTTTGATCTTTCACATCCATAAAGAGACAAAGACATACACTATATTTCCAAATGTTTTCACTCACCCATCAAAATAATTGAATTCAGGTGTTCCAATCACTTCCAAGGCCACAGGTGTATAAAACCAAGCCCCTAGGCCTGCAGACTGCTTCTACAGACATTAGTGAAAGAATGGGTCGCTCTCAGGAGCTCAGTGAATTCCAGCGTGGTACCGTGATCGGATGCCACCTGTGCAACAAGTCCAGTCGTGAAATTTGCTCACTACTAAATATTCCACAGTCAACTGTCAGTGGGATTATAACAAAGTGGAAGCGCTTGGGAACGACAGCAACTCAGCCATGAAGTGGTCGGCCACGTAAAATGACAGAGCCGGTCAGCGGATGCTGAGGGGCATAGTGTGCAGAGGTCACCAACTTTCTGTAGAGTCAATCGCTACAGACCTCCAAACTTCATGTTGCCTTCAGATCAGCTCAAGAACAGCGTAGAGAGCTTCATGGAATGGGTTTCCATGGCTGAGCAGCTGCATCCAAGCCTTACATCACCAAACGCAATGCAAAGCGTGGAATGCAGTGGAGTAAAGCGCCGCCACTGGACTCTAGAGCAGTGGAGACGAGTTATCTGGAGAGACCAATCACGCTTCTCCATCTGGGAATCCGATGGACGCATCTGTGTTTGGTGGTTGCCAGGAGAATGGTAATTGTCTGTATTGTGGCAAGTGTAAAGTTTGGTGGAGGGGGGATTATGTTGTGGGGTTGTTTTTCAGGAGTTGGGCTCGGCCCCTTAGTTCCAGTGAAAGGAACTCTTAAAGCTTCAGCACCAAGAGATTTTGGAGAATTTCACGCTCCCAACTTTGTGGGAACAGTTTGGGGACGGCCCCTTCCTGTTCCAACATGACTGCGCCCCAGTGGACAAAGCAGGTCCATAAATACATGGAGCAGGGAGTTTGGTGTGCAAGAACTTGACTGGCCTGCACAGAGTCCTGACCTCAACCTGATAGAACACCTTTGGGATGAATTAGAGCGGAGACTGTGAGCCAGGCCTTCTCGTCCAACATCAGTGTCTGACCTCACAAACGCACTTCTGGATGAATGGTCAAAAATTCCGATAAACGCACTCCTTGTGGAAAGCCTTCCCAGAAGAGTTGAAGCTGTTTTATCGGCAATGGATGGGCTGACATCATATTAAACCCTATGGCTTAAGAATGGGATGTCACTCAATTTCACATACGTGTGAAGACACATGAGCAAATTCTTTTGCCAGTATAGTGTAGCAATTCTGATCTTTCACTGTAGAAACATTAAATTTGAAGATCTGGTTTGTATTGTTGTAATCTGTGTTGTATTTTGCGCTGCGATGGACTGGCGACCTGTCCAGGGTGTATCCTGCCTTCCACCCGATGACCGCTGGGATTTGCTCCAGCACTCCCCGCGACCCTGAGGGAGAAGTGGCTTAGAAAGTGTGTGTGTGTGTGTGTGTGTGTGTGTGTGTGTGTGTGTTGTATTTCTTGACTGCTGGATTCTTTGTTGTTCATAATTGATCCAAATAAGCAAAAGCTGTCTACTACTTCAACATCTATCTCTAGCTAGTTGTTTTTGATTTGATCAGTTCATTAAATCTGCTTTGGCTATATCTAAAAAGTGGTACTTGTTTAAAAATCATACACAATAAAAAAGAAAAAGCCAGCAAGGTTCTGTTCCATCAAGTAAAATGAAAGATGTACGGCGAAGTGATTGTTACTGTCCACAAAAAAGGTCTTGAGTATTTTGTGAAGAACAGGGTGCATTTTAGGAGCCATTCACGCAGAAATCCAGGTAATTCCAAAGGGTTTGCAAGCTCTTCCACTTAACCGGATTTGTTACTGTGTGTCAGTGAACAGGAGAAGGCTTTGCAAGAACAGGCAGAGCTTGACCAGAGGAGACGGGATCAGTCCCTGGCAGGCCGACGGAAAGCAGTGGCTTTCCTCAAACAGACTCTCAACAGGTTACACACACACACACATGGGTCATAATTTATATCCACACCTAGGTCTTTTATTCCATGCTGAATGCTGATAAAAGCCCTAATTTATCTCTGTGCTGAAGGATGCGCCAGAAAGAGGCTGAGAGAGAAGAGAAGAAGAAAGAGCTGATGAAGAGGAGGATGGAGGCAGCAGCATCACTGAAGGCCAATATAGCTGCCACTCAGGTACATAACAAAATTAGAAGTCAGGAAGTGCACAGGTGATCCTCATGAAAGCTTTGCATGTCACAGGTAACCAGTCACCGCAGTGAAGTTTAAAGTGAAGACTTATTCCGAAACTAGTGTGAAACTTTCTTCTGTGACCTGATTTTAGTCTTACTTAGTGTCTTAGTGAACATGTTAAATGATTAGTCCCATTAATGCATTAGTTTGACTCTTTACCCATTCATAGTTCAAGCTTGAATCCCAGCTGCTTACCTGCTGATCATATATATTGCTAAAAAATAAAAAGAATAACTTCAAGAAACAAGGTCCTTAAAGGAGATATAAAAATTATGGTCTAAAAGGTGATGTTTTTACTATTAGAGGTACGAAATTTCTACATTTAGAGACGTCCAGTTACATTTTAAAGGTACAGGTATTGGCTCAAATAAACTTGATCCAGTTCTTTCCTTTATTTGTTTTTGCAGTGTTCATCTAAACACCGGCACATCAAATGTGAGCCTGCAGCTTTTTGAATCTGTTTTTTGCCATTTTTTGCGAGTGACTTGCTGCCAAGACCATGCACTGCCATCATGTTTATCTCTTGTGTGGAAAACAAGACGTTCATGTTATGCTTTGCCAGCCACTAGCAGAAACAGCCACATCATCAGAGAAGCCAATAACGAGATCATATTTAAAGAGATGAAACGTAAACATGCATATGTACATACTGTACAAATATGCATACATAACCACACAAACAGTTCAGAACGTTACATTACGCACACATTATGAGATGCACTCATTTCATCGTAGTATTCATAGGCAGCCTAGCATAATAATAAATTGTGCAGCTGTTGACATATTTCGTATTACCCATTAAATCACAAAACGTACACTAAGAATCAGCTGATACTCCAAACTGGTTGGAGGGCTGGCGGCGATAACTGTTGATATCACTAGCTGTTGGTGATGAAAACCCTGCGTTCATGTGATTTTAATGTTTGAGTTTGTGTCAACCCTGTGTTCACAATATAAAACAATAATACTGAATTGATAAAAGTAATAGCTGCGCTTCCGCCGCCGTATACACGTGTAAATGCTTTTTGGGCATAAAAATTACAACCCCAATTCCCATGAAGTTGGGACGTTGTGTAAAACATAAATAAAAACAGAATACGATGATTTGAAAATCCTTTTCAACCTACATTCAGTAGAATACACTACAAAGACGAGATATTTAATGTTCAAACGGATAAACTTTATTGTTTTTTGCAAATATTCACTCATTTTGAATTTGATGCCTGCAACACATTCCAAAGAAGTTGGGACAGGGGCGTGTTTACCACTGTGTTACATCACCTTTCCTTTAACACTCAATAAGCATTTGGGAACTGAGGACACTGATTGTTGAAGCTTTGTAGGTGGAATTCTTTCCCTTTCTTGCTTGATGTACAACTTCAGTTGCTCAGCAGTCCGGGGTCTCCGCTGTCGTATTTTGAGCTTCATAATGCGCCACACATTTTTAATGGGAGACCGGTCTGGACTGCAGGCAGGCCAGTCTAGTACCCGCACTCTTTTACTACGAAGCCACGCTGTTGTAACACGTGCAGAATGTGGCTTGGCGTTGTCTTGCTGAAATAAGCAGGACGTCCCTGAAAAAGACGCTGCTTGGATGGCAGCAGATGTTGCTCCAAAACCTGTATATACCTTCCAGCATTAATGGGGCCTTCACAGATGTGCCAGTTGCCCCTGCCATGGGCACTAACACACCCCCACACCATCAGAGATGCTGGCTTTTGAACTTTGCGCTGAAAACAATCCAGACAGTCCTTTTCCTCTTTGGCCTGGAGGACACGACGTCCATGATTTGCAAAAACAATGAAATGTGGACTCATCAGACCACAGGACACTTTTCCACTCTGCGTTAGTCCATCTCAGATGAGCTCGGGCCCAGAGAAGCCGGCGGCGTTTCTGGGTGGTGTTGATATGTGGCTTCGCTTTGCATGGCAGAGTTTTAACGTGCACTTGTAGATGGAGCGACGAACTGAGTTCACTGACAGTGGATTTCTGAAGTGTTCCTGAGCCCATGTGGGAATATCCGTTACAGAATGATGTGGGTTTTTAATGCAGTGCTGCCTGAGGGATCGAAGGTCACGGGCATTCAATGTTGGTTTTCTGACTTGCCGCTTACTTACAGAGATTTCTCCAGATTCTCTGCATCTTTTGATGATATTATGGACTGTAGATGATGAAATCCCTAAATTCCTTGCAATTGCACGTTGAGAAACGTTGTTTCTTAAACTGTTGGACTATTTGCTCACGCAGTTGTTCACAAAGTGGTGACCCTCGCCCGTCCTTGCTTGTTGCCTTTCAGGGATCATGACACTCACCTGTTTCCAGTTAACCTGTTCACCTGTGGAATGTTCCAAACAGGTGTTTTTTGAGCATTCCTCAACTTTCCCAGTCTTTTGTTGCCCCTGTCCCAACTTCTTTGGAACGTGTTGCAGGCATCAAATTCAAAATGAGTGAATATTTGCAAAAAACAATAAAGTTTATCCGTTTGAACATTAAATATATTGTCCTTGTAGTGTATTCAATCGAATATAGGTTGAAAAGGATTTGCAAATCATCGTATTCTGTTTTTATTTATGTTTTTCAATGTCCCAACTTCATTGGAATTGGGTTTGTATAAAGAAAAGCAAAACAAAGACGTCACTTTTTTGTGCTTCACTTTTTATTATTTCCCATTTAAAAAAAAAAAGATGTCACTTTTTAACTGTTTACCGTGGTTATTTTACACATGATTAGCCAATAACATGATTCTATTACCAGTACAGGCCTTGATCCTGCGTGTATCAGTAAGTGCATTTTCAGAATCATGAAAGGAGAGGCTTGCGCACCATTTGACTACCCACTGTTTAAGTATTTGTAATGTATTTCTCTCTGAATTTTACATCCCCTCAGTACATGTTACTGAAGAGAACGAGCTCTTCTGTTGAGGACGCTAAGTAATTGTGTGACAGCACTCAGAAAGGAACATAAGAGAAACAAATTTGATTCGACAATAGAAATTTCTTACATTTGCAAAGCCACATAGAATGCTGTAATTGGACAGTGACAGTTTGTCTTGTTTTGACTCTCTTCTCCAGCACATTGGTTTTGACACGAACGATGACTGTGTTGTTAAGGTACTGCTACTTTGGGTGAATCATACAGAAATCACTGCTCTTTTTATACATATACCTTCCATCCCCGATTCCAGGAGATCAAAAATGATTGGACAGCTGCTTGTTCAGTTGTTTCTTGACTAGCTCTGTGTCATTGCATCATCACTCCATGCACAAAAAAACAACAAAATATTGTAGCATTTGCAGTGGGACATTTACATATAGCACCTGTTGCTGTTGCCCCTCAGTATGAGAATCTAGGATGTGCCTATGGTGGTAAAGCAGAGAATGCACCACGCATAGCAACAGCTGGCAGACCATGAATAATCACAACAGACAACAACCAGGAGCAGAAGAACAACTTCAAGTGATGGAAGTAATGGAGCTTTTATTAGGTTATAGAAGTGTGTAATAAAACGTTGGGCCTGCCGGCTGGTCCATGGCTTGTTTAGGGTTTAGTAGGAGAATTTAAGAAGATATGCAAAAATTGAGAAAATGCCCTTAGACCCTAGAGGGTTAAGAGCAATATGGACAGACACTACTCTGCAAAGCAAACTGCAGACGACAGACATATTTATCAGAGCAGAGGAAGAGACAGTTTATCATGGATAAACAATTGGAAATTTGTCACTGCACATCGAGCGGATTTGTGTGTTCCCTCACAGTAATCGCATTTCAGTCCGACTAACCAGAGATTCAGTTGACTACCAAGTGTGAATGCATGTGGCTAAAATCTTATCAGGATACAGTCCAGATATTAGTCACATGAAGTGGCCAGGTGTAAGCAGAGTCAAACTCAGTAACCTTGCTTTGCTAAAGCTACTTCCAAATTCATTATTCCAGCACGCTGTGGCTTCTGCAGTTACTGTGGCTCCTGTACGTGCCGAGGTTTATGTGTTCATGGTGCAGAGATGTCACAGCCATTCTTTGATATTGAAAAGTGGTTACACTCAAGACCACTTAATTAACTGCACATGATTAGCCTGTGTTTTGCTGCTCTGAGTGGAAGTAGAAATTGGACGTCTTCATACCCTCATTCACCAAAGTACTGCATACTGTGTTATTGTCCACGGTCTGGTACTTCTGGAGAAAACTACAGTGTGTTTCTGAAACATGGATTTTCCTTATTGTTGGTTTCAGGAATCACTGCGTGTTAGACAGGCCAAGGAGAAGGCCCGCTCGCAGAAGCAAAGGGAGGATGAGAACCGTCAGAGAGAATCACTGCAAACAGCGGGCGTGAACAGCATCAAACTCATGCACCTGCAGAAAGCGCAGGAGGACCTACACAGAAAGCAGGAGTAGGAATTCACAAAAACTGCCAAGCCTTCACAGTTGCTCCTTTAGTAATGTATCCTATCTGGTAAGAACGCCTGTTAACCAGAAGTTGTTCTTTTTTTTAGGGAATTCCAGGAGAGGCAGAAAGCCAGGCGGATTGAGATTGTTTCCAAACTGCTCCTAGAAGAAGAGATGAAGGAGAAACTGGAGAAACGGCAAGCACTCCTTTTCCCTTCAACACCGCCTCATATGACTCAGAGCGCAGTGCTGAAGCGGCGAGAGAAGAGGCTGCTCCAGAGCATCCTGCCTCTACCACCACAAGCAGAGAGAGAGGTACATTATGTTGTATATACTTGTATTATATATGTGTTAGAAAAAGAAATGAGAGTTTAACATAAGGGTACACAGTGCTGTGCAGAATACTTCTGCACCTAACTTTAATGCAATAAAAGTAAAAAGAATTTCTTGTTTTCAAAAAAGCAGAGCTACAGTTTTATGCAAACATTTGGGCGCCCCAGTCAAATTACATGATTTGTTGATTTTCTACAGTAAAAAAGACGTCCTATACAGAGAACACACTTCTGCCCATTTTAAACCCTTAACCCCTCTATTCCCAGGATTATTACACACTAAGGCTTATTGTTCTGTAACTGCAGGGACTCCAGTGCAAACTGGCTGAGCTATTCTTAGGTTATAGAGCCTTGGGCCCACCGGGTGAATTTGACATATTGGGGGAAAAATGCAAAAATAAAAGTAAAATTGTGCCCTAAAATCTGAAAAATGCCATATATAATTATGCACTCTGCAAATTTTCATGTAGAAAATCAACAAAACGTACACAGTAGTTACACAGTGCTCTAAATTATGTAATGGTAGCTTACAGAGATGTTCAGAAGTTGCTTCATGCGAGTCCAGGTTGAGTCTTTCAGGACAGTCAATACTGCTTTAAATAACGTGATTGTCATCACAGAAGATCCTGTAGTTTGAAGAATATAAATGAAGCACTACACAGTAAACGCAGTGCTTAAAATGAAGGGCCAGTACTGCTTGAAACATGGCTTGTATGTAGTTTGTTGCATCTGTAAGTCTCTTACTGTTAAACACCTAATTTACTGCATGTAGCACTTCAGTTCTGGTTTTCAGTATGAAAGTTTGTCAAGAATGAATGACTAGTTGTTTGAAGCCATGTTGAAGCTGATGCAGCGGCTAGCTTAATTAGCAGTTAAAATTGGCAGTCCTAATTAAATCTACTTAATTAAGTCTGAGGTGAGTCACAAGACAATGAAGCGTGAGTCGGAGTTGAGTCATGAGTCATTTAAGCTCGAGTCTAAGTCAAGCCTTGAGGTTAGTTAAGCACCCGTCTGAATCAGGTCACAAGTCAGTTAAGTGTGTGTCCGAGTTTAGTCACAAGCCATTTAAGTTTAAGTCGAGTCACGAGTCAAGGTTAAGTTAGGTTAACATGCGACTCGAGTTTGAGTTGCTAATTCAAAGTTGTACAGTGTAATAAATTAATAAACTAAGTTATGTTGATTATTCCTCTCCTTGGATCACCACCTTATCATGGTGGAGGGGTTTGCGTGCTTGAATGATCTTAGGAGCTATGTTGTCTGGAGCAAAAGCTCCTGGTAGGGTCTCCCATGGCAAACTGGTCCTAGGTGACAGGTCAGACAAAGCGTGATCCATAATAACCCCTATGAAGACACAAAAACAGGACTTGTGTACCCTGCCCGGAACAGGGTTACCGGGGCCCCACCCTGGAGCCAGGCCTGGGGGAGGGGCTCGCCAGCGAGCGTCTGGTGGCCGGGCATTTACTCATGGTGCCCGGCCGGGCCCAGCCCGAAGGAGTTACATGAGTCCCCCCTCCCATCGACCCACCACCAATGGGAGGGGCAGTAGTAGGGGTTCGGTGCGTTGTGGATCGGGCAGTGTCCGAAGGCGTGGGCCTTGGCGTTCTGATCCTCGGTTGCTGAAACTGGCTTTTGGAACTTGGAACGTTACCTCACTGGCGGGGAAGGAGCCTGAGTTGGTGCGCGAGGTTGAGAGATACCGGCTAGATATAGTCGGGCTCACCTCAACACACAGCTTGGGCTTTGGGTCCAATCTCCTTGAGAGGGGCTGGACTTTATTCTTTTCTGGAGTTGCCCATGGTGAGAGGCGGCGGGCAGGTGTGGGCTTTCTCATAGCCCCTCGACTCGGTGCCTGTATGTTGGGGTTTTCTCCGGTGGACGAGAGGGTAGCTTCCCTACGCCTTCGGGTTGGGGAACGGGTCCTGACTGTTGTCTGTGCTTATGCACCGAACAGCAGTTCAGAGTACCCAGCCTTCTTAGAGTCCTTGGGAAGGGTGCTTGAAAGTGCTCCTCCTGGAGACTCTATTGTCCTACTGGGGGACTTCAACGCTCACGTGGGCAATGACAGTGAGACCTGGAGGGGAGTGATTGGGAGGAATGGCCTCTCTGATCTGAACCCGAGTGGTGTTCAGTTTTTGGACTTCTGCGCAAACCACAGTTTGTCCATCACGAACACCATGTTTGAACACAAGGATGTCCATAAGTGCACATGGCACCAGGACACCCTAGGCCGCAGTTCAATGATTGACTTTGTAGTCGTGTCATCGGACTTGCGGCCATGTGTTTTGGACACTCGGGTAAAGAGAGGAGCTGAGCTGTCAACTGATCACCACCTGGTGGTGAGTTGGATCAGGTGGTGGGGGAAGATGCTGGTCAGACCAGGCAAGCCCAAACGCATAGTGAGGGTTTGCTGGGAACGTCTAGCAGAAGAACCTGTCAGATTGATCTTCAACTCACACCTCCGTCAGAACTTTGACCAGATATCGGGGGAGGTGGGGGACATTGACTCAGAATGGGCCATGTTCCGTTCCTCCATTGCTGAAGCGGCTGACTGTAGCTGTGGCCGTAAGGTAGTTGGTGCCTGTCGGGGCGGTAATCCTCGAACCCGGTGGTGGACACCCCAGGTGAGAGATGCCGTCAAGCTGAAGAAGGAGTCCTACCGGGCATGGTTGGCCTGTGGGACACCAGAGGCAGCTGGCAGGTATCGACAGGCCAAGCGATCTGCGGCTTCAGTTGTTGCCAAGGCAAAAACCCGTGTATGGGAGGAGTTCGGTGAGGCCTTGGAAAGTGACTTTAAGTCAGCTCCGAAAAGATTCTGGCAAACCATCAGGCGACTCAGAAGGGGAAAGCAGTGTGCCACTAGCACTGTATATAGTGGAGATGGTGTGCTGCTGACTTCGACTGAAGACGTCATTGGGCGGTGGAAGGAATACTTTGAGGACCTTCTCAATCCCACCGACACGTTCTCCAGTGAGGAGGCTGAGTCTGGGGACATGGGAATAGGCTTGTCCATTACTGAGGCCGAAGTCGCTAAGGTAGTTAAGAAGCTCCTTGGTGGCAAGGCTCCAGGGGTGGATGAGATCCGCCCTGAGTTCCTCAAGGCTCTGGATGTTGTGGGGCTGTCTTGGCTGACACGCCTTTTCAACATTGCGTGGACATCGGGGGCGGTGCCACTGGATTGGCAGACTGGGGTGGTGGTGCCTCTTTTTAAAAAAGGGGACCGGAGGGTGTGTTCCAACTACAGGGGAATCACACTCCTCAGCCTCCCTTTTAAGGTCTATGCAGGGGTACTGGAGAAGAGAGTCCGGCTTATAGTCGAACCTCGGATCCAGGAGGAACAGTGCGGGTTCCGCCCTGGTCGTGGAACACTGGACCAACTCTTCACCCTCTCCAGGATTCTGGAGGGTTCATGGGAGTTTGCCCAACCAGTCCACATGTGCTTTGTGGATCTGGAGAAGGCATTCGACTGTGTTCCCCGGG
This sequence comes from Pygocentrus nattereri, assembly GCF_015220715.1. Classification (NCBI taxonomy): domain Eukaryota; kingdom Metazoa; phylum Chordata; class Actinopteri; order Characiformes; family Serrasalmidae; genus Pygocentrus; species Pygocentrus nattereri. The sequence continues at coordinate 18,327,507 of NC_051239.1, forward strand.
GTATTCTGAGGGAGGTGCTTCGGGAGTACGGGGTACATGGCTCATTGCTACGAGCCATTCAGGCCCTGTACAAACAAAGCTGGAGTTTGGTTCGCATAGCTGGCAGTAAGTCAGACTCGTTCCCAGTGAGAGGACTCCGTCAGGGCTGCCCTTTGTCACCGATTCTATTCATAATTTTTATGGATAGAATTTCTAGGCGCAGTCAAGGGATGGAGGGTGTCCGGTTTGGTGACCTCAGGGTCACATCACTGCTGTTTGCAGATGATGTGGTCCTATTGGGGACATCAGACCGCGAACTTCAGCTTTCGCTGGATCGGTTTGCAGCCGAGTGTGAAGCGGCTGGGATGAGAATCAGTACCTCTAAATCCGAGACCATGGTTCTCAGGCGGAAAAGGGTGGAGAGCCCTCTCTGGGTCGGGGATAGGCTCTTGCCTCAAGTGGAGGAGTTCAAGTATCTCGGGGTCTTGTTCACGAGTGATGGTACAAGGGAGCGGGAGATTGACAGGCGGATTGGTGCTGGGTCAGCAGTGATGCGGGTTCTTTACCGGTCTGTTGTGGTAAAGAAAGAGCTGAGCCATAAGGCAAGGCTCTCGATTTACCGGTCGATCTACGTTCCCACCCTCACCTATGGTCATGAGCTTTGGGTAATGACCGAAAGAATAAGATCGCGAATACAAGCGGCCGAAATGAGTTTCCTCCGCAGGGTGTCTGGACTCTCCCTTAGAGATAGGGTGAGAAGTTCAGTCATCCGGGAGGGACTCGGAGTAGAGCCGCTGCTTCTTCATGTCGAGAGGAGCCAGCTGAGGTGGTTCGGGCATCTGGTTAGGATGCCTCCTGGACGCCTCCCTCGGGAGGTGTCACAGGCGAGTCCACCTGGGAGGAGACCCCGGGGAAGACCCAGGACACGCTGGCGCGACTATATCGCCCAGCTGGCCTGGGAGCGCCTCGGAATCCCCCTTGGAGAGCTGGTGGAAGTGGCTGGGGAAAGGGAGGTCTGGGCTTCATTGCTTAGGATGCTGCCCCCGCGACCCGAACCCCGGACAAGCGGAAGATAATGGATGGATGGATGGATGTTGATTATTTTTAATGCTGGTGAAACTAATGAAACACCTAGTTTGTTTTATTTACATGAATGCTTGTAACTTTATTAATAACTTGTATTACTATGCGCACCATGCTCCCCTAATTTATTTATGATAGGAGAGTCAGGTAGTGAAGTGAGTATAAACACTTTTTCATTCCCTGTCTTTTGATTGATGTCCTCAGGAGAGCCCGATCCGGTGCTCAGTGTCATCTTCTGTCAGCTCCAGAGGTGACATCAGCATCTCTCCAGACTTCGTGAAGGATGAGAGGAGGAACGAGGGAGATAAAACAGTGGAGGAGAAAGGACAGCAAGAGTGCCTGGTCCAGCCTGAGTTCACTGGCCTATGGGACCGCAAGCACAGCGATTACACGGTAACGTGCCACATCAAATAAAACTACACAAGCTTGTTCAGTTACAGCGTATTACATACGTTCTCACTAGACCACATTTAGTCATACCAAATCAGATAAGATCACATTGCAGGACTAAATATTGTAATGTGCTGTAGCAGGAAGACTTTTGTCAATACCGTCAATATTCAAATCCTTAACTAGCCCACTAAAGTCCTAGTAGTGGCTTTGTTAATAGCCTGATCTGAGAGAGCTAAAGGTGTGTTAGAAGGACAGTTGAGAGTTTACCTCAGTTACACTTCGACAGTTCGAGACTCTCTCTTAGTCTTTTTCTGTATACCTCCATTGTAGTCCTTTAGATCTGCAGTGACACACATCACTTCTTATTTGCTGGTAGTGGTGAAACTTCAAACCCAAGATGACACATGGCCCAGCCTCAGACTGTGTGCAGCCAGCCATGTGGAAGACATTGGGGGTTGGATCTTTATGTGCTAGCTACAGAGCACAATGCCTTGGTGCCATCATACCACACAAATTGGTCTAGCGGGCCCTATAAAGAAGCTGACTATAATTAAGATCAAAAATAAAGTGGAAAGCAGTGTCATGGCCCTAGTTTTGGTAGAATCAGTGATAGTGATAGTTGAAGAAATGTTTAATAGGAGGTTGAGAAGAGCAGCCGAAATCCTCCAGTCATTATTGCTGTGAATGATGTTTAGTTTAAATACTTAAAGTAGGGGTGCATAGTATGTCCAGTAATGTGCAGCTGCAGCCCTCACTAAAGACATGTCCATAGATACAGTCGTATGCAAACTTTTGGGAGCCCCCAGTCAAATGACACGTTTTTGTAGATTTTCCAAAATGAAAATAAGTTACACATCTATTATAGCAGTGGTTTACAACCTGGTCCTCAGGGCCTCCTAGATGGACTACATTTTTGGTACAAGTCAATTCACAGCGCATAGGGATGAAGGAAAACTGTGAATTGTCTGGGAGGCCTTGAGAGACGGGGTTGGGAACAACTGCTGTACAGAAAATACATTTCTGCACAAACTAAATGTGGACTGTGCAGAAGTTAGGGCAGATTTTATAGTTTATGTTTCTTTTCAGCATGTTAAAAATAAACAACAACAATTTACCATGTGAATTTCACTGTAGAGGATGTGTTAATCATTATTTTCACTTAGAAAATCAACAGAATGTGTCATTTGCTGACTCAAAATTTCTTTGGATGATCATTAAAAGGTCGTTTCCTAAAATTAAACTGGTTCTACAATGAACGTCTGCGGCTAGCTTCTAGATAGGTCGCTAATGGTATGCTCACTCTAGCTAGCAGCTAATGAGAAGTTAGATGGATAGATAAAAAATGTGCTATTTTATAGAGTTAATAAAAGTAACTTTATTCATAGAGCACTTTTAATTTTGGTGGCATCTTGAAATGCTTTAAAGACAGGTGATACAGTTCTGAAGAATTTGGTATCAGAAGAAGTTCAAATTTAGATTTTGTTACATATGATTTATATGTATTATATATTTATATATATATTTTATGTTTTCTCTGGTTCTCCATGGTTCATTCAGATACTGGCTTCTCGATCACTTCACCAAAGACTGAAGTGCAGTCCAGGTTGCATTTGTTATAATGTCATTATCACGAAATGCCACGGCATTTAAAGGGACACTCTGGCCAGGCTGCATTCTTAAAAAAGACGGTTCTTCAGGGATTCTTTAGTAAAACGAATGGTTCTGTTCAGAACAATGAGTTGTGGTGAAATGGTTCTTCAGCTTAATGGAGAATGTGTTCTATATGGTTTCTTTATCGAACCTTTTTGAGAACAGTTCTACATAGCACCAAAAATGGTTCTTTCATTGTTACCATATAAAGTTTGTAACAACAGAAGAACTTTTTTTGTGTTATATAGAACCATTTCAAACAGGGTTTAGAACCATATACAACACATTCCTCATCAATCTGTAGAACCATTTCACCACACAAAGAACCATTTAAGCATTATAAGCATGGTTCTGAAGAGAACATACTAAAGAACACTTGAAGAACCTTCTTTTTAAGAGTGTAGGGACATCCCTTTCTGATGGTGTATCAAAAGACGGGAGGAAATTTTTAAAGACTACAGCTTTGGGGTGGATTTTTAGGGACGTGTCAAACTGGTTACCTTCCGGGCCAAAGTGCTGCAGAGATTACAGTCAGCCAGTGCTCTGAATCCAGTTCACGAGGGCCTTGCAAGTCACTGATGAGCCCAAACAGGAGTGTTTAATGAGGCAACGTGTTGAAGTCTGCAGTGTTTTGGCCCACGAGGACTGGAGCCTGACACACATGATAAAGGAAGTGCTGGAGGGCTGCTTGGACATGCCTGCAGTTGTGTTGCCTTTTGCATGTTTGGAATATGTTTTTTTTTTTTTATATATATCATGCAAATGCATGATGAAGCCATATAGCAAGCAATAGAAAACACATTACAAACAGCTCACCCTCAAAAAATGAACCCCAAAGTAGCTGTAGTAGTTCGACTTTCTTCCACCTTTTGAGATGTTATCAGAAGGAAGCTGTCCTGGGCTGGCTGGTGTATCCCTTTCATGACCGAGACTAATGAAGAGTGCAATAGAAAGAGACAGTAGAACACCTACAACCGACGGAAACTGGTATTATTATACAAATTTGTGCTTCTCTTGCTCATGCTGAGATATGAATTTTGCTGCTTCTCCTGCATTTCAGTTAATTCAAGATGACAGTTTGGTATTTCAGCCTGTACCGTTTAAGGAGGTAAACATCAGCCTCCTTTTCTTCTCTCTCTTATAGGCAGGCCTCCGGCTTAACACTATACCCAGTTTGATCTTTTTTTGCATACCCCAACTAAGATTCATCTGAATATATTATCTGGCCATATCATACAAGCTCATTACATTTTTAAATACGTCTTTAGATGTTGAACTTCCCTACTCAAGTGTGATTCTCTTTGAAAAACACTGTCTTTTATGTGCACTGGGTAGCCGAGACTTAAAAGACAGAGAATAAAATATTTTGATGCTGACTGAGGGTGGTATCGTGGGGTCACAGTGTATTCATTTTTTAGCAACTGAATTATGTAAGGCGTATTTTTGGAATTTGGTTTGCAGATTTAGACGTGTTGTTTCGTTCTGCAATACTTTGGTTTGAGAATCAGTTCTTAAATGTATTGATAACACAGGAACCACAGCCGTCGTCACTGAAAATGTAAGGAGTTGTGTTTTGTTTAGTTCCAACCTGTATATCATTTACTGAACAATTAACAAAATGTGCACATCACTTTTTGACATTGCTTATTTTTGGCATATGTGTTGATCTGTTGTCAGTATAGTAAAAATAAGTAGACATTCTCTACAGAAAAGACACCTCTGCATGATTCAGTAAAGTAAAGCGTTTTGTTTTCCAGTGTAAGACTTTTGGCTGTGATTTGATGGGTTAGAAATGCACTTTGTTTCCCTCATCAACGCTGTTGATGCAGTAAGAATTGTGGCCAGTCTAGGGTGTTAGTTAGGTGGCTGATGTTCTCCTCAAAGTATGTTGAGCTCTCGTTTGACACTGTATGAGCAGAAGCTTAAACATTTGGAGCTTTGCTGTATGTGTCATGCAGGAAGCAACATGGACATGCACAGTAGCTGGAAAATGATTATGACTAACACTGGACAAAAAGGTGCTGCAGCAGTGAAAACTTGAGCTCAGTTAAAGAATTACTAATCACTACCCTCTAAAGGTGCAATAGCACCAGTCAAAAGAACCTTTTGTTTTCATCAGACTCCTCAGGTGTCTTAGTAAACGTGTGTCTAGCTTTCCTCAGCTCAAGTAATGGTGATCAGGCTTATTTCATAAATGGTTTTCAGAATTGTTATTGTTTTTTTTCCTTATTAGTCCCACAGTGGGGAAATTTCACCTCATCATTTAAGCCAACCGTGAAGTGAAACACCACATACACTCTAGTGAGCACACACACACACTAGGGGGCAGTGAGCACTCTTGCCCAGAGCGGTGGGCAGCCCAATCTGCAGCGCCCGGGGAGCAGCTGGGGGTTAGGTGTCTTGCTCAAGGACACCTCAGTCATGTGCTGTCGGCTCTGGGGATCAAACCGGTGACCTTCCAGTCATGAGGCTGGTTCCCTAACCTCCAGCCCACGACTGCCCAAAGTTGGAAGCTATGACTGTATGCTATCAAACCCAGTAGAAATACCGGACCATGGTTGAACTAATCTAACAAGTGTAAACTCTATCAAATGACAAGCTCATTGATCCCCTTGAAATAAAAAGGCATATTTAGATTGGAAATATCATAGTTATTACACATTTACATATTTCCAGAAGGTGCAAATTTTGTCAGGCGTATGAAAAATTGTTGTGTTACAGTAGATATTTGCTATGATGTCTAAGCAAATGGAAGAAAAGGCTTTTACAGTCTTGTTTCTCAACGCTTTGCCTGCAGTGCACATTCTGAGATATATTACAGTGGAATTATGGGGTTGTGTGCTGGCAGCCCTGTGATTATGTGCTTCTCATATACAGTACTTTCTCAGAGACCTTATATATTTCAGTGCAGTCAAAGGATAGAACTGGACCTACAGGGGACCAAGTAGGCACCGTTTCACTTACAATGATTGGTTCAACTGTGTTGGAAAGCAGATCATCTACTGAAGTGATTAAGTAGATTATATTAACAGTCATTAACTCAGTCCAGCCATGGTCTGTTTTTTCTGCTTCAGATTTTCTACTTTTATGTTACTTGAAACTGTGAAAAAGATTTTTTTTAACTTTTTTTATTTTTATCTAAATATCATGTTGACTGAAAAGTTATGGAAGTCTCCACATGTAACAGTGAGGGAAATGAAGAGGCAGGATGCAAGTCTGACAAAATGGTAAACACAAAGGTCACAAAACAAGGCCTAACACTACTGAACAATACTGACACATGAAGAAAACCAAAGCCATGAGGACATGAAAAATCAAAAACAAACAAGAGATAACCAGAACAGGACCTGAGGAAAGAAAACACCAAGCAAACACAAAGCACACATGCAGGGTATAAACACAGATGGGACAGACTAGAAACACCTTAGACTAATGAAAGGGCAGGCCTGCAGACAGCAGACAGGTGAGGTAGAGGAAGAGAAGGCAGCACCAAGGAGGAGACAAAAAATCAAAACAACAACAAAAGTACATGGAACAAGAAAACAAAGGCTGGAAGATTAAGAAAGGGCAAGGCAGAATGGTATAACATTGTATGTGACTACTGTGTAATAGAGTGAAACGAGGGCAAAGACTGTGTAATAGAGTGAAACGGGGGTAAAGACTGTGTAATGGAGAGAAACGAGGGTAAAGACTGTGTAATAGAGAGAAACGAGGGTAAAGACTGTGTAATAGAGCGAAACGAGGGTAAAGACTGTGTAATAGAGCGAAACGAGGGTAAAGACTGTGTAATGGAGAGAAACGAGGGTAAAGACTGTGTAATGGAGAGAAACGAGGGTAAAGACTGTGTAATGGAGAGAAACGAGGGTAAAGACTGTGTAATGGAGCGAAACGAGGGTAAAGACTGTGTAATAGAGTAAAACGAGGGTAAAGACTGTGTAATAGAGCAAAACGAGGGTAAAGACCGTGTAATAGAGAGAAACGAGGGTAAAGACCGTGTAATAGAGTGAAACGAGGGTAAAGACTGTGTAATGGAGAGAAACGAGGGTAAAGACTGTGTAATGGAGAGAAACGAGGGTAAAGACTGTGTAATGGAGAGAAACGAGGGTAAAGACTGTGTAATAGAGAGAAACGAGGGTAAAGACTGTGTAATAGAGAGAAACGAGGGTAAAGACTGTGTAATAGAGCGAAACGAGGGTAAAGACTGTGTAATGGAGAGAAACGAGGGTAAAGACTGTGTAATGGAGAGAAACGAGGGTAAAGACTGTGTAATAGAGAGAAACGAGGGTAAAGACTGTGTAATAGAGCGAAACGAGGGTAAAGACTGTGTAATGGAGAGAAACGAGGGTAAAGACTGTGTAATAGAGTAAAACGAGGGTAAAGACTGTGTAATAGAGCAAAACGAGGGTAAAGACCGTGTAATAGAGAGAAACGAGGGTAAAGACCGTGTAATAGAGAGAAACGAGGGTAAAGACCGTGTAATAGAGAGAAACGAGGGTAAAGACCGTGTAATAGAGAGAAACGAGGGTAAAGACCGTGTAATAGAGAGAAACGAGGGTAAAGACCGTGTAATGGAGAGAAACGAGGGTAAAGACCGTGTAATGGAGAGAAACGAGGGTAAAGACCGTGTAATGGAGAGAAACGAGGGTAAAGACTGTGTAATGGAGAGAAACGAGGGTAAAGACTGTGTAATGGAGTGAAACGAGGGTAAAGACTGGGTAATGGAGTGAAACGAGGGTAAAGACTGTGTAATGGAGAGAAACGAGGGTAAAGACTGTGTAATGGAGAGAAACGAGGGTAAAGACTGTGTAATGGAGAGAAACGAGGGTAAAGACTGTGTAATGGAGAGAAACGAGGGTAAAGACTGTGTAATAGAGAGAAACGAGGGTAAAGACTGTGTAATGGAGAGAAACGAGGGTAAAGACTGTGTAATGGAGAGAAACGAGGGTAAAGACTGTGTAATGGAGCGAAACGAGGGTAAAGACTGTGTAATGGAGAGAAACGAGGGTAAAGACTGTGTAATGGAGAGAAACGAGGGTAAAGACTGTGTAATGGAGAGAAACGAGGGTAAAGACTGTGTAATGGAGAGAAACGAGGGTAAAGACTGTGTAATGGAGTGAAACGAGGGTAAAGACTGTGTAATGGAGAGAAACGAGGGTAAAGACTGTGTAATAGAGAGAAACGAGGGTAAAGACTGTGTAATAGAGTGAAACGAGGGTAAAGACTGTGTAATGGAGAGAAACGAGGGTAAAGACTGTGTAATGGAGAGAAACGAGGGTAAAGACTGTGTAATGGAGAGAAACGAGGGTAAAGACTGTGTAATGGAGCGAAACGGGGGTAAAGACTGTGTAATGGAGAGAAACGAGGGTAAAGACTGTGTAATGGAGAGAAACGAGGGTAAAGACTGTGTAATAGAGCGAAACGAGGGTAAAGACTGTGTAATAGAGCGAAACGAGGGTAAAGACTGTAATAGAGCGAAACGAGGGTAAAGACTGTGTAGTAGAGCGAAACGAGGGTAAAGACTGTGTAATAGAGAGAAACGAGGGTAAAGACTGTGTAATGGAGTGAAACGAGGGTAAAGACTGTGTAATGGAGTGAAACGAGGGTAAAGACTGTGTAATAGAGAGAAACGAGGGTAAAGACTGTGTAATGGAGAGAAACGAGGGTAAAGACTGTGTAATGGAGAGAAACGAGGGTAAAGACTGTGTAATGGAGCGAAACGAGGGTAAAGACTGTGTAATAGAGCGAAACGAGGGTAAAGACTGTAATAGAGCGAAACGAGGGTAAAGACTGTGTAGTAGAGCGAAACGAGGGTAAAGACTGTGTAATAGAGAGAAACGAGGGTAAAGACTGTGTAATAGAGAGAAACGAGGGTAAAGACTGTGTAATGGAGAGAAACGAGGGTAAAGACTGTGTAATGGAGAGAAACGAGGGTAAAGACTGTGTAATGGAGAGAAACGAGGGTAAAGACTGTGTAATAGAGCGAAACGAGGGTAAAGACTGTGTAATAGAGAGAAACGAGGGTAAAGACTGTAATAGAGAGAAACGAGGGTAAAGACTGTGTAATGGAGCGAAACGAGGGTAAAGACTGTGTAATGGAGAGAAACGAGGGTAAAGACTGTGTAATGGAGAGAAACGAGGGTAAAGACTGTGTAATGGAGAGAAACGAGGGTAAAGACTGTGTAATAGAGCGAAACGAGGGTAAAGACTGTGTAATAGAGTGAAACGAGGGTAAAGACTGTGTAATGGAGAGAAACGAGGGTAAAGACTGTGTAATGGAGAGAAACGAGGGTAAAGACTGTGTAATGGAGAGAAACGAGGGTAAAGACTGTGTAATGGAGCGAAACGGGGGTAAAGACTGTGTAATGGAGAGAAACGAGGGTAAAGACTGTGTAATGGAGAGAAACGAGGGTAAAGACTGTGTAATGGAGCGAAACGAGGGTAAAGACTGTGTAATAGAGAGAAACGAGGGTAAAGACTGTGTAATGGAGAGAAACGAGGGTAAAGACTGTGTAATGGAGAGAAACGAGGGTAAAGACTGTGTAATGGAGAGAAACGAGGGTAAAGACTGTGTAATGGAGAGAAACGAGGGTAAAGACTGTGTAATAGAGCGAAACGAGGGTAAAGACTGTGTAATGGAGCGAAACGAGGGTAAAGACTGTAATAGAGAGAAACGAGGGTAAAGACTGTAATAGAGAGAAACGAGGGTAAAGACTGTGTAATGGAGTGAAACGAGGGTAAAGACTGTGTAATGGAGTGAAACGAGGGTAAAGACTGTGTAATGGAGTGAAACGAGGGTAAAGACTGTGTAATAGAGAGAAACGAGGGTAAAGACTGTGTAATGGAGAGAAACGAGGGTAAAGACTGTGTAATGGAGAGAAACGAGGGTAAAGACTGTAATAGAGAGAAACGAGGGTAAAGACTGTGTAATGGAGTGAAACGAGGGTAAAGACTGTGTAATGGAGTGAAACGAGGGTAAAGACTGTGTAATGGAGTGAAACGAGGGTAAAGACTGTGTAATGGAGTGAAACGAGGGTAAAGACTGTGTAATGGAGAGAAACGAGGGTAAAGACTGTGTAATGGAGAGAAACGAGGGTAAAGACTGTGTAATGGAGAGAAACGAGGGTAAAGACTGTGTAATGGAGAGAAACGAGGGTAAAGACTGTGTAATAGAGCGAAACGAGGGTAAAGACTGTGTAATAGAGCGAAACGAGGGTAAAGACTGTAATAGAGCGAAACGAGGGTAAAGACTGTGTAGTAGAGTGAAACGAGGGTAAAGACTGTGTAATAGAGAGAAACGAGGGTAAAGACTGTGTAATAGAGAGAAACGAGGGTAAAGACTGTGTAATGGAGAGAAACGAGGGTAAAGACTGTGTAATGGAGAGAAACGAGGGTAAAGACTGTGTAATGGAGAGAAACGAGGGTAAAGACTGTGTAATGGAGTGAAACGAGGGTAAAGACTGTGTAATAGAGAGAAACGAGGGTAAAGACTGTGTAATGGAGAGAAACGAGGGTAAAGACTGTGTAATGGAGAGAAACGAGGGTAAAGACTGTAATAGAGAGAAACGAGGGTAAAGACTGTGTAATGGAGTGAAACGAGGGTAAAGACTGTGTAATGGAGTGAAACGAGGGTAAAGACTGTGTAATGGAGTGAAACGAGGGTAAAGACTGTGTAATGGAGTGAAACGAGGGTAAAGACTGTGTAATGGAGAGAAACGAGGGTAAAGACTGTGTAATGGAGAGAAACGAGGGTAAAGACTGTGTAATGGAGAGAAACGAGGGTAAAGACTGTGTAATGGAGAGAAACGAGGGTAAAGACTGTGTAATAGAGCGAAACGAGGGTAAAGACTGTGTAATAGAGCGAAACGAGGGTAAAGACTGTAATAGAGCGAAACGAGGGTAAAGACTGTGTAGTAGAGTGAAACGAGGGTAAAGACTGTGTAATAGAGAGAAACGAGGGTAAAGACTGTGTAATAGAGAGAAACGAGGGTAAAGACTGTGTAATGGAGAGAAACGAGGGTAAAGACTGTGTAATGGAGAGAAACGAGGGTAAAGACTGTAATAGAGCGAAACGAGGGTAAAGACTGTGTAATAGAGCGAAACGAGGGTAAAGACTGTAATAGAGCGAAACGAGGGTAAAGACTGTGTAGTAGAGTGAAACGAGGGTAAAGACTGTGTAATAGAGAGAAACGAGGGTAAAGACTGTGTAATAGAGAGAAACGAGGGTAAAGACTGTGTAATGGAGAGAAACGAGGGTAAAGACTGTGTAATGGAGAGAAACGAGGGTAAAGACTGTGTAATAGAGCGAAACGAGGGTAAAGACTGTAATAGAGCGAAACGAGGGTAAAGACTGTGTAGTAGAGTGAAACGAGGGTAAAGACTGTGTAATAGAGAGAAACGAGGGTAAAGACTGTGTAATAGAGAGAAACGAGGGTAAAGACTGTGTAATGGAGAGAAACGAGGGTAAAGACTGTGTAATGGAGAGAAACGAGGGTAAAGACTGTGTAATGGAGAGAAACGAGGGTAAAGACTGTGTAATAGAGAGAAACGAGGGTAAAGACTGTGTAATGGAGAGAAACGAGGGTAAAGACGGTGTAATGGAGAGAAACGAGGGTAAAGACTGTGTAATAGAGAGAAACGAGGGTAAAGACTGTGTAATGGAGTGAAACGAGGGTAAAGACTGTGTAATGGAGAGAAACGAGGGTAAAGACTGTGTAATAGAGCGAAACGAGGGTAAAGACTGTGTAATAGAGCGAAACGAGGGTAAAGACTGTGTAATGGAGAGAAACGAGGGTAAAGACTGTGTAATAGAGCGAAACGAGGGTAAAGACTGTGTAATAGAGCGAAACGAGGGTAAAGACTGTGTAATGGAGCGAAACGAGGGTAAAGACTGTGTAATAGAGAGAAACGAGGGTAAAGACTGTGTAATAGAGCGAAACGAGGGTAAAGACTGTGTAATGGAGAGAAACGAGGGTAAAGACTGTGTAATGGAGAGAAACGAGGGTAAAGACTGTGTAATGGAGTGAAACGAGGGTAAAGACTGTGTAATAGAGCGAAACGAGGGTAAAGACTGTGTAATAGAGCGAAACGAGGGTAAAGATTGTGTAATAGAGCGAAACGAGGGTAAAGACTGTGTAATAGAGAGAAACGAGGGTAAAGACTGTGTAATAGAGAGAAACGAGGGTAAAGACTGTGTAATGGAGAGAAACGAGGGTAAAGACTGTGTAATGGAGAGAAACGAGGGTAAAGACTGTGTAATAGAGAGAAACGAGGGTAAAGACTGTGTAATAGAGAGAAACGAGGGTAAAGACTGTGTAATAGAGAGAAACGAGGGTAAAGACTGTGTAATAGAGCGAAACGAGGGTAAAGACTGTGTAATAGAGAGAAACGAGGGTAAAGACTGTGTAATAGAGAGAAACGAGGGTAAAGACTGTGTAATGGAGCGAAACGAGGGTAAAGACTGTGTAATGGAGAGAAACGAGGGTAAAGACTGTGTAATAGAGCGAAACGAGGGTAAAGACTGTGTAATAGAGCGAAACGAGGGTAAAGACTGTGTAATAGAGAGAAACGAGGGTAAAGACTGTGTAATAGAGAGAAACGAGGGTAAAGAGTAAAACTAATGAAGACAAGTGTGTTGCTAAGCTGCCCTGCCTCACTCCCTGCCTATAACATAGCTCCAGTTGAATGCAAAATACATGTTTTGTTAAATGTCTAAAGGAGTACACATCCTAATAAAGTCCACGTCCATTACAGAGAGCACATCTGCACATTGTACTGCACAGGTATTGTTTATCTGCTAAATTGAACATATTAAGGGGGAAATGAGCTGTGGCCTGTACAAAGGTTGTGGAGTGGTGAACTTATTTTCACTTAGATCAACAAAACGTGTCATTTGACTGAGTGCACCACCCAAACCTTTTCACATGACTGTGTTTTTTCACCATGTTTGTCACTCTTGCCTCTTGCACCCAGTCAGGTCAGCTCGATTTAAATCTTTTCAACTGTTAGCCATGGGCACCATACCACAGATGTAAATGTAACTTTAGCTAACATTGGTCTCAGCCTCAGATGGAGTGATGGGTTTAGTCAAAAGTCTACACAGCTGTGTCGGATACTGTACACCAAGTACTTTGCATGAAACATCTTTTTTATACAGTGAAAGTATGTGTTGAACACGTCAAACGTAGAACCAAGGCGCAAAACAACCACTGAACTGGGGCAACAAGAATAGTTAAATCAACACAAATAGCAGTATTATTACTAATCAGTATTAGTAATACTGCTATACTGTAAGTAAATACAGTGAATAAAATCAAGTATGGTAGCATTTTTATACTAGTAAAACCAATGCGTTTGCCTTGTTTTATTGCCAAATAATCCTTATCAGTAATGAATTACTGGGTTTAAATAGTCGAGTTAATCATTTTTTAATAAAAACATTAAACCTGCAGCCTCTTCCTTGGTGCATACCCAGGATAAGAAAAGTGGTCTCAGTGATGTTCATACTGCCTGTTTTGCTGCCGTACAATGTTTGAACGTAGTTTATTCTCTCACATGAATCACTGAGTTTAAACACATGACACATCACATCTAACACTGAATAGAAAGACAGGAAAATCATGGGCGCTCTGCAGTCTGACATGCAGAAACAGAGATCAGTTAGCAGCTGAATTGTCTTTTAATACTGAGTTCTCTTGATAAAAACAGACAAGATGCTGTGAAAATGATTCTAAATGATCTTTAATAATCATTGAAGTTCATATTATCTGTTGTTAGTAGAAAGCAGAGGCAGCAGTCATCTGCAGTGCGGTGCTGCAAATGACTGTGTTGATTGAAACAAATGGAATATGGGCAGTTCAGCAGAACTAGCAGGAGCAGAACATATGGTGGGGCCAGCTAAAGAAGAAAATGCATTACATCATAGACCAACCATGATAAGCAGTTTTGCCCACTGAATAACTGTATCCTCAGGAGATTCCTCAATGTTTTCTTTCTCCAAATGTTTTCAGGGCACAACGGATGAAGACATTCCTCTAAAAGCGGCCCATTTGAGGTCCACGAAGACCGGCCTGGAGAGAAGTTTGGCTTCAAAAGCTGGCAAAAAATCTGCAGGTGGCAAAGAATTAAAAGGTCCATCGTTCGTTAGCAAGCCAGAAATCGTCCTCTTTAAGGTAGATGCTTCTCGCCAGTTCTCAATTAGACTCTCTTCAAACATACCGTTTTTATGTGTTGCAAGCTGAAAAATGATGGTTTGCAGGATTTTGATGTTGGAAAGACATATAAGAAGAAGGTCGTACTCACAAATGTCTCTCACGCCACAAATTACTGCAGACTTCTGGGAGTTTCGCAGAACCTCATGGACTTCATAGCAGTAAGGTGAGCCTCTCAATAACATTTGTGAAAAGTTTATATGAAAAGATTGTGTGAAATGAATAAATAACTCAAGCTAAGTAAAGATGTAGAATTAGGAATATGATTCTTGAAGACCCGATCAAGGAATTTAAAACAAAAAGTGTTCTAAAACTCGCTGAATTACAGTTGGGCTGTACGAAATGGGCAAAAATGCCAGGGTGGGGTTATGTTGCTGCATATTGCAGTTCTTGGGATTTATAGTAAACACATATTGGTGAGCACTTACTGTGATATGATTCAGTTATTCTGCATTGTTTTGCCAAAATGAGTTGTTTGTGGGATCCTGTGAATGCTTTAATTTATCAACACACCCTGGAATGTCCAAAGTTCACCAACACATATAAAACCTTTAGTTATTTTATTTATATAGGCCAGCTAACAAACAATATAATATGAGCCCTAGTAGAGGTGCCACGATACCGATACACGATATTTTCCATATCGATACTAAAACCGTGAGTTTCTACCGATACTGATCTGATATTTTCTCTTTAAAAACTTCACGTCTTTAAAACAATCTGTTTTAATTTAAACACATAAAATGAGGCTGAAAGTAGGCTATGGTGCTGAAATACTCTACTGCTCCTCAGGAAGAGATACACAGCTAGAAACGTCACGTCTTACAATGTGAGCGTGTGCTATTCCAGATTTGCTACAGGCTGGAATTGCATTATTTTTTCCCACTTCGATATCCGGTCCAGCATTTTCCACTGATATCAACCTGATACAGATACCCATCGATACAGATATGCCATCTCTAAATCCTGTAGTGGGATGTGACATCCTGGGAATTGAAAACAATTAGCAGTTATGAATATGTACTCTATACAGTACTATGCAAAATAGACAACCCTTCATTTGCTTAATTTCAAGTCAAGACATCTTGTCAGACGATATTTCAGGTAAGATTATATAGAAGATAATCCTCTTGCATAAGGAAGGGGAAACTCAAATGGAAGCAAGTTTTTCTTCTCTTTTTCTTATAGCTATTATTTTGGAATTATTATAAGAATATGAGAAAATTGGTACAACCATGCAACCAACTTCTAAGACTGCACTTTAGAGGTATGGAAAAATGTCTCTCTATGCAGATTTAATAATATTAATAAAACTTTTTATTTATATAGCACTTTTCACACAGGTGACAGGCGAAGGTGTTTTGCAGACAGGCGATAAAGCTTAAGAGTAATGCGAGAAATTTTAAGTATTAATTAAGAATCATATAAGAAAATGAGAGTTGAAAGCAAGTCTACCTGAATGAATAGAACCTGTAATAGAGATGAAGGGTGGACGCACCAAATACTGAAGAATTATGTTTCGTTGTTGAGGCTGCGGTGTTATTTTCAGTGCAATTAAAAATGCTGAAAAATAGCGGGCTGGAATTTAAATAAATAAAGGGTGGACGTTTGTGCAGCACAGTATCTGTTAAAAAGAAAAAAAAAACTTTCTCAGTTTGGAAAATTCCAGGTAGCTAATATAACTGACATTATATCAAAAGTGGTGGGATTTTGCACATATTATTCCTGTAAATCTCATCCCTCCCTGTCAGGTTGGGTGTTTATGTAATCAGAATCAATCTGTGTTTGTGTGGAAGTGAGCAGCAGTAGTAAGACTCTGCTCTCTTTGCCGTATGTCTGTGCCTCCTTTGACGCCCCCAGAAATTCTAAAAATGGCTCCATCTCTCTCTCTCTCTCCCTCTCTCGCTCCCTCTCTCGCTCCCTCTCTCGCTCCCTCTCTCGCTCCCTCTCTCGCTCCCTCTCTCGCTCCCTCTCTGTCTCTCACTGTGTTCTTTTGCTTTATGCCAGAGCCCCCTCTCCTGAGTTTCAGTGTCAGAAGCATTCACATACACAGCTTCTTGTCTCAGTTCGCCAAACACAGGAAATGGGTTGATGGCACACATACTGTTTGATTTTTTTCCCGCCTGCCTTTGCATATCAGAGCGTTTTTTTTTTGTAGCTTTTTTAGCAGGCTGCCGATGACAAATGTTTCCCTTTTCCCAGCATGGCATCCGCACATCACTTCCCCCGATACGTCCTCTCCAAGACGCATCTGATTGATTGCTGCTTCCGGAAAACAATTATGCTCGTTTCTTAACTTCAGGCCTTTGAAAGCATCTTCCACAATCCACATTTGTCCACAAGTCACCCGCAATATTTCTGCAAAAGTCATGAAAGGTTCAGGTGCTCAAAAACGTCTGTGTTCTGAGTTAAAAAAAAAAAACATTTCCAGCTTTTAACAGACCTTGAATTTGGATTAAAATCCTTTGAAAGACCCGATACCTTAACTATATTAACTTTATTAAAACAAACGACTGAACTTTTACATTTTGTCACTAATAAAACAATCATAACACAACCAAATCTGCAGAAAAAATCTGTGGCGACGCTTAATGTTACACGCTGATTTTCAGACTTTGGCATGCATTTTCTTCAAAACAGTGCAATCTAACTGCTCACCATGGAGCCATGAAGGGCAGGGATGCTCTAAAAGGCAGGGATGTGGCTAAAACAAGACTCCACCCATGGACTAAAACGCTGTTTCAGTAGTGACCTGAAAACATTTCTGAAAAATCTTTCAACTAATATTTCAATGTCATTTCTATTAATACTTAAAAATATTTTAAGTATTATTTTCAGAATCTAGGACTTTAGGTTTGGGACAGACACGGTCCAGTAAAAAGTACCCTATAGATGATTCTGTTTATATGTATTACTCACTCAGTTAATGCATTGAGTGTAAATAGATCATAACATTATCTCTAAATATCTAAGGTTTGAATACTTAATTGTTTTTTATTTAAAGAGTTTTTTAAACGTCGGGCTGCTAAACAGCTGTTTAGAAAAACACTGGATATATTTGCAGCATTCCACGTTCACCAAAGTGTCTTCCTTGGTATGAAGAGCAAGTTTTTCTGGCATTATTTTGACAGTTTCACAGCTGTCTTTTCCCAGCGTTTGCTAAAATCCTACACTGAAAATCTTGTGCCTTTGAAATCACTGGAAGCTGGACGTCAGTGGAATAAAATGCGTGTGCTTTGGTATCATTTGCTAAATATTTTTGTCACATATATGGTCACATATTTGCACATACAGTATATATGTGCCTGAAGCCCAGATGCTCAGCTTGCTGTTGCTATGACTCCGACTGTGCTCCTCTTATTCAAGTATAGCTTTCCGATGGCAGATTTCACAGATGGCTCTCTTGATGAAAGGTATTTCTACCTTTCTACCAAACTTTGCTGGACAGTGCTCCTGCTGGACATATTGTGAAATTGTTTAATGCAAAAAGCATTAAATGCTTTCTGATGAAGTGCATTTTTCCAATTACATAGCTGTAACAAAAACAGTACATTTTAAATGGAAAAAAATCTTTTTTTCATGGTGAAATTTGTGCAGATTAACTAGACAAAAATATGCATTTAATTTGAACAGGCTGTTTTCATCTGTTTTCTCTGCTGTGCCTTTAAGATAAGATATATTGCTGCCTCTATTGTGCTTTATTTGAAAAGCAGTCTGGTCTGAAACACTCCTTATGACTTGAAAGTACGGGGCTAAACTGCTGATCCCAAGTGCTGATTAATCAATAATGGCCTGGCCTGTTTTTACAGCTTAGTTTCTATGTATAGACTGTATTGGAAAGTAAGCTGTACATTTTGAAATTTAAGCTGTTTACATGCTTCTTTAAACTCTTTCATTTCAAAAAAAGTTGTGATTTATACACCCGAAACATCCGTTCACTGCAGCAATAGATTACTGATGGATCATGTCACGGGAGGGTCATTATGGACCAGCCCGAGGTCCCTTTCCACATTGTAATAGCTGAATAGTTGTCATTAAAGGACAAAGCAGCAGTTGTGGCTGTCTCATTGGGCTGGGGGTGAGAAAGAGGGTGGCAGCACTTCATTAGTTGAACTCTTTGAGCTAAACCCCATTACCTTCAGCTCACCTGGGATGAATTAGCCAGATTATAAGGCTGCGATTTGCCAGCCTAAATTGAGCTGGGAGAGACTGTTGACACGTGCTTTGTAATGCTGGGGAAAAAATAGACCCTCCAAACCCTAAAAAGCTTTAGTGCAAGACCAAAGAGAACCTTGGAGAATGAACATGTTGATTGCTCAACTTTGACACTTTGGTGAGAGGAAAACTGTGTAAATTAGTCTGAGCCATGGATTTAAATGTTCTTATTGATGCCACTTTTCCATGTTGTGAAGCTCAGGGAACACTAGTCAGGTTTAACCATCCAGAAACTCCTTCCCCTCTGTGGTTTCTGCCAGGCATCAATGCTATTCACACCCAGTCATGTGCATCAATGTGTGACTAAACCATAACACTTGCAGAGGTGTATTTGCAACTTAAGTAAAGCGGCACAATTGGGTTTGAAAGTGGCTTTAAAAGTTACATAAAATCTATAACCCTAAAGCTTTGCAGCAAATGTAGCTAAAACGTACTGGAAGCTTAAACCCAGGTAATTAGCATCACGTTAACAGGTTGTCATTGTTGAATTTCAGATGGACTTGCTTTTGTGGTTTATGAGACTGTATAGACACGCTATTGTTATAAAATTGCTTCATGGTGGCTGCTACTACTGGTTTTGTCTGTTTGTTGTGGACAGTGTTATGCTTTATAGTGTTACAAACCTCATTAGCCTATTTCGCATTACTTAACAACTCAGTGCTACGTTGGGTGCATAAAAGCTTTCTTTGCTATTTAGCTACATTAGCTTCATAGCCCCAGCGCAAAACACCAAACATGAGTCGGCTGATCGATTTTAGATAAGATAATTGAATTTATTGAGCGAATTTACTGTCGTTAAAGTATATGTGAATAATACATCAAATGACTTAACATAATTATGTTAGGGGATTAATCTGACAGGTTAGGCTTTCAGTTCATCTCCTGAAGTCCTTACCAATGGGAAAGCTCTCTTGGCTGTATTGTTGGGGAAAAAGTCCTGACTGGCCAGTTTTATGTTGGGTATATCAAGATTTTAACCCTTTTGTTTCTAACCAAGACTCACTAATGCAACGAGAGTATTGCTACAATACCTGTAGACTCTAATAAAATTAGCTTAACATTACAGACAGATAGATTTTTTTATTTCCCGCTCTGAAGGCCTAGACGGCCCTGAGTGTTCCCATCTTGACTACACACTATACCAAATGTTTGGTCTCACAGAAGTATCATCGATGCAATGCAGGATTTTTAAATGCAATTGAAAGACTTCAGTGAATTCACTTCTTGATTATCAAGGTCTCGTGTCTTATGGGAGCAGCCCTTCTACATCTTCTTTGAAACTCCCAGCTACTGCTTTAGATGGAGAGACTCAAGGAGGTCAGGACCAGCAAGCACAGAACCATGTGGAGTTGTTAGTACATGTAAGCTCTCTATCTGTTGAAATATTTACAGGCAAGTGAATGTTTGCAGGAAAAGCTGATGACCTGTGAGGGTGTGAGGTGCATTCGCTCCTGTAACACTGAGAAAAGACTGCTGACATATCTCCAGAAAGAGTGAACGAGTGAAAAGGAACAGAAAGTGAAAAGGGGAAAAATTGATGAAAATGTGGGTTGGGAAAATCTGGTGCAGGCAGATGGTGCTTCTGTGAAAATCTAGAATATTCGAAGGCTGTCTGTCCGTGAGTTAGTTATCAGCCTTCCATCTGTCCATCTGTGTGTTTTGCTTCTGCTAGCGCTCTGCCATGCTGCATTGATTGCTTTGTTTTGTTTTGTGAAGGTAGGGTCTGCACTGTAGGCAAGCGACTGCTATTGATCAGTTTTGTTTCTGAGAGTTTCTTGCATTAGTCTTTCTCGTTTAATCTGTTTATTGAGAAGCATAATATGGACAATGTACAACATGCTGCATTATAGTACAGTTGCTTCAGGGTTTTAAATGACAAAAACCAAGAACAAGGCACGGGAAGGAAGCATGTAACTTTGATCTACAATAATGTAGCCGATGTAGGATTTTTAATTGAGTTAAGCAGTGTTGTGCGTTAATGGAACATGTATGTATTAGCCTCAAGACCCTCTTCCCAGGTTTCCCTAGACAGTTGGACCCCCAATTCTTCTTCCCAAGCTGCCTTTATTTCTTCAGTTGATGGGATGCTGTGTGTTAACAGTCATAGCAATGACTTATTCGTATATCTGAACTAGTGCTAGTTTCCAGTAGCTTGTCCAGTTTATTTGGGTTTGCTGATTTAAAATGAATGCGTCTTCACACGTGATCTCTAATTTGGAGATATCTGAAGAAATTGGTATTTGGTAGACCAAATTTTCCCTGCAGTTGCTGAAAAGATGCAAAGACCCCATTGATATACAAATCTCCAATATTTTGGATCCCTAGATTATTCCAGCGTTCAAAAGCTTTATCTAATGTTGATGGAACAAAGGATGGGTTATTTAAGACGGGTGTTAGCAAAGACAATTCACTGATACTAAAGTAATGTTTAACCTGCTTCCAAATACGAATTGTATTCGTAATGGTAGGATTGAAACTGTAGTAAGATTTGTGAATTGAAGTGGGAAATAGGATAATTGCTCCAGTACTGTAGGGCTGAACATCTTCCCTCTCCATTTCCCACCAGTCATACATCCCTGCATTATCATCGATCCAAAATTTTATAAAACGGATATTTGCTGCCCAGTAGTAGAGCATGAAATTTGGAAGGGCAAGGCCTCCCCATTTCCTGCTTTTTCAAAGATGGGCCATCTTTATCCTATGAGTCTTGTAGTTCCATATAAAATTCAATGCGATAGAATTTAGGTTTTTCCAAAATGATTTGGGTATAAATATTGGTAATCATTGGTAAGAAAACCATTTTTATGGCGTTCACTCTGCCCAAGAGTGATAATGGCAGCAGTCGCCATAATTGAAGCTTGTTCTTTAATTTATCCACTAACCGAATTATATTCTTATCAAATAATGTACCGTACTGTTTTATCACTGTAATTCCCAAATAGGTAAATTCATCCAACACACGTTTAAATGGTAGATTTTGAAGGAAAATTAAATCTATAGTCCCTATAGACATTAGTTCACTCTTTCATTAATCTTATAAAAATGTACCAAATAAGTCAATTGAGTTGAGTAGCACTGGAAGAGACAATGCAGGACATGTTATATACAGAAGTATAGCATCAGCATATAAGGAAATTTTATTTGTAGTATAAATTGTATTATAACCGTAGATATCTGGGTGTAATCGAATAGTCTCCGCTAAAGGCTCAACAACCAATGCAAACGACATTGGACTACATTTACGGCATTTGGCTGACGCTCTTATCCAGAGCGACTTACAATTTGATTGCTTTACACAGGAAGGTGAAGGTAGTGTTAGGAGTCTTGCCCAAGGATTCCTATTGGTATAGTGTAGGGTGCTTACCCAGGCGGGGGATTGAACCCCAGTCTACAGCGTAAAAGGCCCACTACACTACACCAACCACCTAAGTACACAGCCTTGTCTAGTCCCTCTGAACATTTTAATTTGCGGAGAGATGGTTCAGCTAGTGAGTGTTTTAGCTGTAGGGTTGCAGTATAGCAGTTTAATCCATGAGATAAATACCTTGCCTAGTTTAAATTTGAAAACAGACAACACCACTCGATGCGATCAAATGCCTTTTCAGCGTCAGTAAGATTACTCCCAGATCTTCCCCAGCTAGTCTCTTGGAGTATATAATATTATAAAGTCGTCTAAGGTTGAAGGCTGAGTCCCTATTAGGTATAAATCCTGTTTGATCTGGGTGTATTAAGCGATCCATAAACGGATTGAGTCTTCTAGAGAGGGATTTGGCTAAAATCTTTTGATCCGAATTTAACAGTGAGATGGGTCTATATGATCCCACTTCCTCAGGGTCCTTTTTGGGTATTACAATTATAACTGCTTCATTTGGTGTGGATGCAAACTTCCATCAGTAAATGAATGATTATACATCTTACATAAATAGGGGGCCAGCAGGTTACTGAATTTCTTGTAAAATTCATTACCAAAGCCATCTAGACCTGGTGATTTACCAGCTTTGAGAGTTTTAATAGTTTCTACAATTTCTTCACTTGTTATCTCTGCATTCATCCGTTTATGATCCATCCGGCTCAAGGTAGGGAGTTTAAGACCATCCAGGAATCCTGAGCAAGGGAAGGTGATGACTTGTTTTCGGACGTGTGCAAAGCCTCATAATACTCCAAAAATCTTTGGTTTATGTCAGCATGTGATATGAGCATTTCACCTGAATCTGATTTCATTTTATGTATGACACGATCAATTTTTGTAGTTGACTAGCTAACAATTTATGTGGTTTATCACCGAATTCAAAATGTTTTTGTATTATGTACAAAAACGCCTTTCCTATTTTGGCTGAAGTTAATTTGTTAAGTTTATATTTCAGTGTCAAAACTTCTCTAAGTTTTTCCTTGGATGGATTTTCCGCATTCTCCTTGTCCAGTTTATATATCTGCTCTTCCAGTACTTTTTGTTCTATCAAATTACTTTTCCTATGGAATGCTTGATAAGAAATGATGCAACCTCTCAAGTAAGCTTTGAACGCTTCCCATAGAATCTTAGGGGAGATGTCGGGAGTATCATCAGTTTCAACGTGAAGAGCAATCTGCGTTTTGAGGGATTCACACAACTCCTCATCTAAGAGTATCTGCGGCTTCATTCTCCACACTCTTTGTGGCCTATTAGCTAATGAGAATATGACAGGCCAGTGATCAGAAATAGTGATTGCATGGTATTGAAATTATTTATGTGGGGTATTAGCCTTCCATCAAGAAATAATCAGTTCGAGTGTACACATTATGCACCAACGAGTGATATGAATACTCTCTAGCTATAGGATTTAGTAGTCTCCATACATCCGAGATATTCATATTCTTAATAAATGTTTTCAGCACTGTGCATGCAGCTGAATCAGGACCTCTACGGCTTGAGGATATATCCATTAATTGGTCTAGCACAAAATTAAAGTCACCCCCAATTATCGTGTTTGTGCTGGACATATCTGGAATTTGACTTAAAACATGTCTGAAAAGCTGAGGGTCATCGTGATTAGGTCCGTAAATGCTAAGGAGACTAAAAGACGTGGAGTATATTTCCCCAGTTACCAAAACGGATCTACCATCTTTTGAGGGAATAGTAGTCTTTGTTTATGTCTAAATGGAAAACCTTTTCTAATTAAAATAGCTGTTCACCTAGTTATAACAGGGAAGGTAGAATGAAATACGTGTCCTATCCATTTAGACTTGAGTTTAAGATATGAATCATTTTTTAAATGAGTTTCTTGTAAAATATTATGTCTGCTGACAGACTTTTCAACTGTGAAAGTACTTTACCCCTCTTTACTGGATCATTAAGTCCCCTGACATTCCAGGAAGCAAACTGAAGCTGTAGTTTCTCACCGTCTTTGGCACCTGCCATTTTTCCATTTTCTCTCAGGGTATAGGTTCAGTCGATTCATGCAGCAGCCCGTCCCACACCCTCCCTGAAACATAAACAGACAAAATGTCTAGCTGACAGTCTAACAAGGCTACGGCATGACTATCTAAACCTGCAAGAGTTAGCATTCCTCTAACTGTAGTCCCCGACTGTAAATCTAAAAGTAAGAATAGCTCGGCAGTTAACGGATAAACTTAACTAGCACAGTTGTAATCAAAATAGATCTGCATATACCAATACCAGAGAGTGCATGTGCAGGGTACGCCCGTGTAATTCTCTTAAAACCTATAAAATAAAGAACCATCTGCAACATGCATGAAATAATGTATAGACATTATAAGTGTAGTGTGTATATCAAACATATATAATGTCCCTTCCCCTTCGATCTTGTAGACAGCGTTATAAGTAAAGTCAAAATTGACCGTAACACTTTAGTAAGAGTGACACGAGGCCTAAAGCCAACCCTGTTATCATCTTATCTTTCTTCTTCTTCAGCTCCGAAATGATGTTTGGCATATTGAAGGGCTTCCGATGGGTTGGTAAATACTGATTCCGTGCTGTTGTACGTCACCCGGAGTCTTGCCGGATAGAGGAGTCCGAAACGCACTCCTGGCTTATCCCGAAGAATGGCTCTGACGGGGTGACGGCCGCTCGTCTCTTTACCACTGCAGTCGGGAAGTCCCCGAAGAGCTCTATTCATTGGATTTGAAAGTTCAGATTTTTAGCGAGTGCAGCTTTATGTAAAATTTCTTCGAGCTCGTTGCAGTAGTGTTCTCTCAGAACGATATGTCTCGGTGGAGCAGCATCCACGTGTGCCCGGTCGATGAGCGGTTTCATCTCCGAGCCCCAGTACCTCCTTTAATAAGTTCGCCGCAAACTCACTGGTCTTTTGGCCGTGTTCTTTCCCTTCCTTAATGCCTGCGACTCTTAAATTCTGTCTTTTAGAACGGCCTTCCAAGTCCATACACTTTTCCGTAAGTTGTTCCACTTGAGCACGGAGCCGTTTTACCGTTGACTCTATCTCAGTAACCGTGTCTGTCGTCCGCGAGGCAGAGTCCGTTAAACTGGTTAAAGCTCCATCATGGCAGTCCAGTTTAGACTTTAGGCTTGCAAGTTTTGCCTCTGTTTCTTCTCTTAATGCTGACATTTCATTTCTGAGAGTGCTCAGTGTCTCGGAGATTCGTTCATCAATTTTACTGCAAATTTCAGTTGTACTGGAGCGCAGTTCTGAACGGAGTGATTCCATGGCCTCTAAGATTCATCTCCGACGATGCTTCCTGTTGCTATACCTCACGCGAGCCCGCGGCCTGCTGCCTGGCCTGCTTCTTCGGTTGTTTCTGTCTTCAGATCACCTCTCGTTGTCGGCATCTTGTGTATTTTACTTGTTCCAGTCAAAAAACGTACCTACTAAAGTGCGTTCTAACTCGGTTTGCTAAATCAACTTGTGCTTTTTATGGGTTTAATTAATGAAATCTGCCGGAGATAACGCGAAGCGCGTCATACCTCTACATCTCTCAACAGCGCCCCCACCCCCAACGTTTGTCTTTCTTACTTTTAATAATTCAGCCAGAAGTCACAAACTGCACACTACACTACACATGCTTTGTTTTTTTAATCTGTTTCTTTATCTTTACATTAACAAGTTTTGTGTTAATAAAAGAATATATCAGATGTTGTCCTAAGAGTATACTGTCATGTTGGTATTGCTGAAAGATCTGTATTGTAACAGGTTCTTTTGGTATTATTGAAACAAGTTGGTAGTTTTGTGAATTTTTTTTATTGTTTCTTAAACATGCAGGTATTACTGTCTACTATGGTACATCAGAAAATCTCAGAAAACAGAGCAAATGGAAATTGTTCTAAAAGAAATGTAGAAAAAGCTGTGAGAACACAGTGCCCATTGCATCAGATATAACCATTTGTTTGACAGCAGGCTGCTGACAGCTGTGCTTTCCCAAGACCAATATGTGCAAGTGACATGCAAAACCTAGTGATTTACACCTGCAATAGCATGGAATTGCCAAAACTTTCATTTGAAACCATTTTGAAGGGACCATAGAAACAGTAGGAATAAAATTGAACTAAGTTGCAGTTGCATAGTCTAAAAAGCAGAACCAGATAATACAATATTAATGCCAAGTACTTCACACCAGCCTATCCTGCTTTTGGTGGATTCTGTACATTCTTGAAAGAATGGCACCAAATGTGACCACTAACATGTATTTGATTGAAAGGAGATATTCTGACACTGCTGCTTCAGTTGTTTGGTTTTTTACCAAACACTCAGTACATGTGGAGCCAGTTAGTTATGAGCATATAATATTTTTTTTTACTAGTTGGTCTTGATATGAGTGCTGTGGTGTGGTATTCCCAACTGCAAGGGCAATGCCGTTACTCATTAGTGACCCAGTCTCATACTGGACTCTTCTACCATGTCCTATCCATAGCATGCTTCTGGTGCTAAGTTCTAGTCTTCCATAGCAACCCAGCAGC
The DNA here is from genome assembly GCF_015220715.1 of Pygocentrus nattereri. NCBI lineage: Eukaryota > Metazoa > Chordata > Actinopteri > Characiformes > Serrasalmidae > Pygocentrus > Pygocentrus nattereri. The sequence goes on from NC_051239.1 coordinate 18,353,940, forward strand.
TTTTTTCACTATGGTCATCCACAACCTAGCTAATATAAATAAAGTTCCTCATACCATAACGTAATTGTGTAATTGTAACCTTGATACATGCAAGTTCCTCCATTCTAGTGTTCATAATACACCCCCCAGTCTGAAGATTCTGAAAGAGAACCTTCAGACGGCCAAACTCAAATGAGTTTGAATGTTTTGTAGCCATTATGCATTTAAAATGACAGAAGCAGCAGAAAGAATGGAGCATATGATGATAAAGCTAGAAGATAAAAAGATAAAAAAGGCTGCATATAAATGGCACTAAGCGCATCAAGCTAGAGATAAACAGCAGTCCTACTGGGCCCTATCACTACCAGCTTATTCAAAAACACAGTCTGCACAGCGTTCAGCAAATAATACTAAATGTATGAAATCTCAAATAGCATTCAGGACAAAAGTCAAAAAGACTTGCCAGTATATTCGTGTTTATAGATATTGAGCTGAAAGTTCATAATGAAAAATGAAAATTCTTGACTGAAAGTCAGAAAGTACTAACCTGAAAACCGAAATTAAAAGAAAGGGTTCATATATTTATATATATATATATATATATATATATATATATATATATATATATATATATATACTTTCTATATGCTGTTGAATTAACGTGATAATGCTGACGATGGAAAGACGCTGGAGGACTTTCACCTGAAATGAGTTCATGAAGCCAGTCTGGTTATAAAAATGATAACAGGACCAGATCAGAGCCAGAATTACTCTTTTAGTACTTTTACTTTATACTTAAGTACATTTGAAGGTAAATACTTTAGTACTTTTACTCAAGTTGAGGTCTAGAGTAAGGACTTCTACTTTTACTGGAGTGATATTTTACCTTGGGTGTCTCGACTTTAACTCAAGTACATGATTTGTGTACTTTGTGCACCACTGGCTAATTAATGCTAAAAGTATGTAAGCTAAAGACTGTGTAGAACGTACCTGCAGAGGACCGTGTTTACGTTTCACTGTTAATCTACTAGTTCTCAGATTGTATGGACATGTCTGTGCTAATCTGAGCAGGAGAGTGAAGGGAACAAACAGCATTTTAATCATTACTTCTCATTTTCTCTGCATTTCAGAGTATTTGATTAGACTTATTTAATCTTTTGCTTTTTTGGGCAACATTTTTATCCTTCTGTTATTTGGTGGCTAAAATGGTGGTGCATCCCTGCAAAATATATATGTCGGTGATAAACTGGTAACAATAGTAATGCACTGATGAAAAGGTAACAAGATAATGTGAACTACTCAGGAAAGTTACTAAAACTGGTCATATTTAAACAAATGTCTGTGTAAAATTTAATCTTTCAAAATGAGTGGATTTTTGTGGATTTAGCACCTCGAATTTTATTAGCAGGGTATATTACCTTAGTAATGGGTACTAAACCTGGCCCTAGTGCTAATGGAGGAAAGTCCCCTGATATGAGCATCTTGATTAGTATATTAGTATAAATATATTATATTAGTAAATATATGCTGCCAATATATTAGTATAAATATGCTGCCAATAAGTCATTTTTCCAAATAGGAGTATTTCTGTTTGTTAATCTCTGTTCTCGGTTTCAGTTTTGAGCCTCCTGGGCCCATGTCTGCAGGCATGGCGTGTGAACTGAAAGCTGTTTTCAAGCCTGTGGTAAGTCGTCTTGTTTCAGATACAGAACATCTTGCACAGCAAGTTGTGGAGCAGCTATGCATCATTCTAATTCATGTAATGCCTTTTCAGTCAATTCCTCAGCCTGGCGTCTCTTATCTTCACAGAACTTTACTTAGAAGAATGAAGTTAAGAGTTGGTCAAAGAACGGAACAGTGAACAAATATCAGTCAGAAGTCAAGCATGCTACCACTACAGAGTTGGTTTAGCTCACACTATTGGAACACTTGCACATTGACGATTATAGCGTTCATCGTTTATCAACTCTTATTCTGAACAACCTACAAAATTGCTTTGTTGTTCACTCAGTAGATGGATCCTTAGCTAGTACAAATCAGATGAAGTCCAAAATACACTTACAATATTGCCATAAACATCAGTATTAATTCTTGCAAGATAATGTAAATACTTCTTAAAGAGATGGGTCTTAAAGGGTCTTAAAGAGATTCACTCAGCGTTTGAAGACAGACCCTGGAAGTCCTAGGCAATGCTGTTCATGCTCTTCTTCTATGCGTCTTGAAAGATGGCCAATGAAGTAGAGCTTGAAGGGCTTTAGGTATGCATTGAGTTTTGCCAATTGCCATCATATATGGAGAAACAGGTCCATTTAGGCTTTCTAGGCAAGCATCAATGTTAAATCTGATGCGGGCAGCTACTGGAAGCAAGTATAATTCTCTGTAATTCAGACTATTTATTAAGTGTTTGTAGATCATCTACAGGGGGCCATCAAAATAAAGTGGTAATTATTACTTTTATATGACATGTTCGGACCTTGTGTTTCATCACTGTAGCCCCTTGAGCTCTTTGTGTCAGGTATTATTTGTTTCAGATTGTTTTTGGTAGTTGGGTCACCCTTTTTGAGCCAGAGTCTTGTGTTCATCTGTGAAATCTAAGCTCAAGTCATTAGTGCTCAAGTCCAAATCATCAGGGACCAAATCCACAACTGAGTCGTTAACTGCTAAGGTACCAGTGAGTGAGTTTAAGGGATTTTACACTACTTTATACTACAGGTTCAGACCTTATGTTGTGAACAGTAGCCAATGAAGCGCTCTCTGTCAGATATTAATAGTTCAGTTTAAGAAGTTACTCAAGGTATGTCTTGGTGGAAACACATGTTAGCTTGGTAGCGTAATACCATAGTGCGAGCTCTAGCTAACAGGTGTGAATTGACAGGTACCGACCTTTTAACCACAGATACCACACGTCTCATCTTTGCAAACACCAGTTTTCAATTTACTTAAGCCATTACGACTTTCAAGTCAAACTCTCAACAAGTCGAGTATTGAGCTGTTTTGTTTTCCCTAGTTGTGTTTCTCTTGTTTTCTCTCCTTGTTTTTTTCATGATGGTTCTTGTGCTGCGGTTTCTCCTGTTTTTTTCCCCAGATTTCTCCTAGCAACCCTGCTCACGGTGGATTTATCAAAATTGAACAGAATCTTTATTTCTAGCATTATAGAGGAAGCCAGTTCAATATATGGATCTGATTGTTCATGGGCCCATATTGTAGTGATTAGCTTTATGCATGGGTGGGAAGAAACCATTATCCAGAATGTTCTGTAGGAAGTAATAGCACCAGGAACACTAATGAACTGCCCACCAGTTCGGAAACATTTTCCAGTGACAGGCATGCATGACTTTTGTCGACAAGGCTCTTGCATGCCAGGTTGTCTCCTGAACTCCTTACTTCCGGTCCATCAGCCATGACTTAGGCCCAGTCTCCCAGCCATGGCAGCGAGAACTGTCGTAATGAGGTCTTTTGCTGTGACAGCAGTGAAACAGTAGGAGCCATGGTGATCTGACAGTCTAATGGAGCCACAGAGTCAAACACATTTTGAAACCTGAGCAGCATTTGTGGGATGAAGGGAAGTTTCATAAGGGGATACCACAGCTGGATGCTGCTGTTCGGGTTTTTTAACTCCTTAAATGGCCAAGGCCCACAGGGAAGACCAAAGTTTCATTACACGCTTCTGTAACCTAAGAACAGCCCAGCCAGTTTGCAGTGAAGTCCCTTTAGTTACTGATTAATAAGACTTTGTATGTGAGGTTTTAAGGAGTTAACAGCACATGGCAGTGCCACAGTTTTGGCAGAAATTGCCTCAGTGCCAGGTGAACAGTGTTACATCAAATGCAACACATGCTCCAGGCAGCTACCAGCCTCTTGTCCAGAGGGGAGGATTTACACTTTTGTCCTCAGCAGATATTCTGCTTAGAAATTCTGTATTGCTTACTTAACTAGAAACTAGCAAAGAGTGTTAGGAGAACCTTTGATTGAACTAAAATGTTTGAGTTGATTGAACTCGGGTGTCCTCAAGTTGTAAATGGCTACCTTATCATTTTAAGTTGAGCTGTCTAATGTTTTCCAGTGTAGATTCAGAATCTAACTGTCATCAACGGATCATTTTGTGAAACTTGTACACTTCACTTGGAAAATTCATGCCAGCCATTTACTTATTCTATGTGAAATGCTCTTTGATGATGTTGCTCCTTTTGCTTCCATGTCTTAAGTTTTTCTTTCTTCCATGAGATTGTGCCTCAGCATTCTTCAAACCAATAGCCAAAAGGGGATGTATGCTTAAATATGAGGACACAGTGGTGGAGCTCAGTCTGAAAAAACATGATGATTCTCTAAGATATATCTCATGGGGAGAAAAAGAGACATAATAGCTTATCTTAATTCAGTTTCACACATCAAGTTGAACCAGAACGTCCAGTTTACTGTGAAAAGGCTGTGCTCTGAAATTCAAATTTTATATAAAACTGTATCTTTTATGTTGAGTGTGCATCACCTGGATTAGCTAAGAAATAAGCTTGACTCTTTTATATGACCAACAACATGAACATGTTGTATGAACTAATACTTTTCTTTCTTAGCTGAATGAGAACTTGGAAGGTGAGGTCCAGTTTCAGTCTGCTACTGGCCCATTCTCTGTGATCATCAAGTGCACCAGGAAAAAATGTGAGGTGAGATCATCTGTACGGCCAAGTGTCCATCCAAATGATATGTTCTTGAGGTCTCATAAATAAGGAAATCTTTTGGCTCATTTTATATTTTGAGTTTTTTTTTCTGAAGATTTTATCTCTTTCTTTTCCCCAGATGGTTGTTGATAGGAGCCTCATTGACTTTGGTACCCATGTGGTCGGGCAGACAATTTCACGGGTAATCACCCTGACAAACAGGGGGGCTTTGGGTACTCGCTATGCACTGGCTGCCCTCTCCACCAATTGCCTTCAGCTTCACCATCTATCCAAGAATTCTTCTAGTGTGCAGGCAAGTCCAACCAAAGGGTGTAAAAGCAATAGACCGAAACAGCGACACATCAGTCTGTTTCTTCCAGTAATAAGGATGTGGGCGTTTTGTCTGAGGTGTTTAAAGAGGAATTTCATAGATTTTTGCAAAGATCACAGCATTCACATTCAGAGTGGGTTGATGGAAAATTGTATTGATAAGGATGGTAAATTTAATCCATTGTCTACAATACAAATGTTTCTGAAATGACTAGTGAAGCTGAGTATGTATACATACCTAAAAAAGATGTTTGTTTTATTTAGGTACCTGGAGAAAGCAGCAGTGTGAAACTTGCTGCTTCATATTATGCCTCAGAAGAAATTCAAGCAGAGCATGAAAGCACTGAGTGCATAACTCGGTCAGATGTCAAATCAGGTGAACTCAAAATTAGTCCTACTTCTACAAAATGAGCTGAAGTAGAAGGCATTGATTGAATTTTTGGTTCAGTAATAATTAATAGCTGACACTTTGCTGAGGCCGATGCCAATACTAATAACCGATCATTTTCATTTTTGGACTTTTAAAATAAGTTTACACTGTAGTCCATGTGTGAAGTGTACTGATTGTAGTGCTGTATTTACATGCTGGATGTCAGACATGTTGTTGTTGAGTATTAAACAATAAAAAGGAGCACAGAGCTTCTTCCTGACTTTTTCCACCTTAAATAAACAATCAGCTCTGCTAAGCTCTCCTCTGATAATCACTCAATTTTGTCGTCACCATGAGAACGTTTGCGTGGCATGCCGCAGTTGGTTGTGTACCACTGTGATGTAAGGAATGAAATTTTTTTTTAAAACACCAACATGTGAGCGCAGCATTCTGCCCATTCTCCTCTGACCTCTCACATCAACAAGGTGTTGGAAACGTTCCTCAGAGATTCTGGTTGGTGATTTGAGTTCCTGTTGCCTTTCTATCATCTGGAACCAGTCTGCCCATTCTCCTCTGACCTCTCACATCAACAAGGCATTTTCGTCCACACAACTGACCGCTCACTGGATATTTCCTCTTTTTCGGACCGTTCTCTGTAAACCCTAGAGATGGTTGTGTGTGAAAATCCCAGTAGATCAGCAGTTTCTGAAATACTCAGACCAGCCCGTCTGGCACCAACAACCACGCCACGTTCAAAGACACTGAAATCCCCTTTCTTCCCCGTTCTGATGCTCGGTCTGCACTTCAGCAAGTTGTCTTGACCACCTCTACAGGCCTGAATGCGCTAAGCTGTGGCCGTGTGATCGGCTGACTAGCTATTTGTGTTAACAAGCCATTGAACCTAATAAAGTGGCTGCTGAGTGTATATGTATCCTTTATATCTGCACACAAGAACATTTTTTTGTGACAGTAGCTATTCCTGCCATGCACACTTAGCATGTTGAGTGTTAGAACAGTCCTAGTGTTTGCTGTGTTTTTAGCGGCGTGTAGTTCAGGATGGAGTAGTTTTTGAGCTGTGCATGTGTGTGGTTTTTTAATATGTGTTTTGGAATGGGTTAAGTTACTCATTCACCTTGTGGGAGAGCAGCGTTCAATCCCAGCACAGAGAAACATTTTTATTAGACTTCAAATGGTTTCCGCCAACAACGCTATGATGCCTCTCTGGCACTGAGTGTATGAGGTGGTTTGATCTATACTGTCATTACAGTTCTTAACGATATGTTTATCGTGGAAACTCATATCATGACAATGATAAAAATCTGGTTTAACATGCAGCCCTTCTAAGGGCAAACATATTAGAGTCACATTATAACCTTTATATTATTATAACGTCTATTTTATTGAAAATTCCAGTCTCTTGAATGGTGTTTCCAAACTTTTGGCCAGTTATGCATGTTCACAGGTCATTCATTACTTGTGATTGTAGATGCACCCCCTGGCGATGCCGCCTCCCTAGGTGTTGAGGTGATCAGAGCCAGTCAGGATTCAGGAGGCGGTGGTTTGGAGGAGAGCACAATCACAGGGGTTGACCAGGATGGATCTGAGGTCAATGAAATCAGCATTGGAGAAGTATGCAGCCAAACGTTCTCTTTAACCTAGCAGTTTTATGTATTTGCCTCTAAACAGTTTTCCTACACTATCAGCTCTTTCCTTTGAAAAGTTTGGTTTTCCACTGAGTCAATTTCAAAAGTCAATTCCACACAAGACTTTTTTTAGACTCTGTTCCAAAAATCAAGATATAAGCCCCGTACAGTAAGCTAACTGTATTTCTTCTGCTGCTCAGCCACACACAGCATTGTTTTGAGCAAAATAACTTTTTATAAAATCTGCACATATTAATGTTCTTCATTATATAATATCACCATATTCATCCTCCTTAAATAGCATTCTTGTGTTCTTGGTGCAGCCTTGGTTTTTTCACCGTTCTTGCTGCTGCTGTCCATTTTTACATGATTCACAGATTAATATGAATTCACATATGATATGACTGCTACATAGGCTGTGCAAAAAACATATGAACCCTGTAGAGCACTGCCTGTTGTGTCAGCTCAGTTGAGTCAGTACGAGATTCACTCTGTCAGACTCAAGTTGATGCACTAACCAAGTCTAGTGTCAGCTTCTTATTCGAGTTTCCATTCTACCTTAAACTGTGCAGCAGTTACTCGCTACCTTTCATGCAGGTATCGGAATGTAAGTGCTACATGAGAAGTAGTGTAAGAAGAAGCAGGAAATGAGAATAAGGTACCAGCTTCAGCTTCATCTGAGCTCTATGGTTCATGTATCTTTTGGTCATTGGATTTTCGTTGGAAATCCAGTATTCAAAAACTGGAAAATGGGTCCGTTGTCATTTTTGGTTCTGTGGAAAAACCAAGAAATAGCTGCTTTACAATTTCACAAAGTAATCGCTGCTTCTGTAACACTTTTGTTTTTCTTGTGTGTATATAAGCAAATTGACTGCAAGCTACTTTTTGTTACAAATTGTACATATATCTTCATTTTCCACTTTGCACAAAGTAGTGGTTGGGATAGTGTAGTGGTTAACACCTCTGCCTTCTACACTGTAGACTGGGGTTCAATCCCCACCTGGGCAAACACCCTACACTATACCAATAAGAGTCCTTGGGCAAGACTCCTAACACCGTCTTGGCCTACCTATGTAAAAATAATCAAATTGTAAGTCGCTCTGGATAAGAGTGTCAGCCAAATGCTATAAATGTAAATGTAAAAAACACCCAGTGTGTTGATGTGTGTTGAGCCTGGGATCAGAGAATTGATGCGACTCCCAGCCCTAGCAGGGTGCGTTCGTGGAACACTATCTGAAAAGATATATAAGATATAAAAAAAGAACGCTTTGGTTACTTCAGACCTTTCTGGAATATTAACTAACAATGACCAGTTTGAACCCCACTTTCAGGGGAGCATATCTGTTTCTACACTCATTGTCCATTTTAGTCAGATCCGATTAACATTTACTTTTAAAAACATGGTTCCTCAAAGGTTCTTTAGTAAGGAAACTGGTGAATAACCAGTATGGAGGTGCACTTTGTATTTCTACAAATACAGACTGATTTGTTGTTGCATAGTTTGTGTCAACTTCTAGTCCTTCATCAGGGGTCACAGGACGCTGCCCACAGGACGCTGTTGGCTGGATATTTTTGGTTGGTGGACTATTCTCAGTCCAGCAGTGGCACTGAGGTGTTTAAAAACTCCAGCAGCACTGCTGTGTCTGATCCACTCAGACCAGCGCAACACACACTGACACACCACCACCACATCAGTGTTACTGCAATGCTGAGAATGATCCACCACTGAAACAATGCCTGCTCTGTGGTGGTCCTGAGGGGGTCCTGACCAGAAAAGCAGGGTAAAAGGCGGCTAACAAAGTATGCAGAGAAACAGGAGCTGTTAAATTGATAAACAGTGTAAATACAACGATGTGTACATAATGTGCCCGGTTGGTGTGTATCTTCTGTTTTGTTTGGGAACTCTTTAAGACCGGACAGCTTAAAAAAAGTTTTTTATATATTCTCTACATATTTAAAGCAATGTTCTTCATATGGCTTCCATTATGCAGCCATAGTGTATAATCCCCACTGAGCATTGATTTCATAGATGATGCAGAGAGGAAACCACCCTTGACCAATTACAGAAAATTGCCACTGTAAGTTATTTGGTCAAATCTATTATTTGACTGATCTGGAAATAAAGCAAAAGAGGAGAATTCAGGGTGGCGTCCAGTTGCATGTCTTGACAAGATGAAAGATGAAATTGACAAAAAGAATGGGGGAAGTTTAGTTGTGTTCCGGTTTATTGTATTTTTGATTGGTCTACGGCTATTACTGTAGTGAATCCTCTGAACTACAGAGTTTGAGGAAGAGAAATGTCATTTACTCTTCTTCCTTTTTTTTGGAGATTCATGCACTGTTCATTAAATTCACTGGCCAAAGTATGTGGACACTTGACCATCACACCAATGTGAGCTTATACATTCCATCCCAGAACTATGGGCATTAATATAGAGTTGCTCTCACCCCCTCTTTGCTGCTAAAACAGCATCCACTCTTCAGGGAAGGCAATCCATGACTTTTTGTAGTGTGTCTGTGGAACTTTTCCATTCAGTTAATGAGCAGTTGAGGTCCGGCAGCAGTGTTGGACATGAAAGGCTCACAATCATTGTTCACGAATGATGAAAAATATGCAAGCTGGGACCGGGAGTTTCAACAATAAACATTTCTACAAGCCGCAGTGCATTTTATATGAATGCATTGTGCTCTACTGGAGAACTGTTACCACTTATCCACACAATCACTTAAAAGTTTCTTTCATATGTTGTTTATATAATAGTCATACAGATACTTTAAGCTATGTTACCAAGTTACCCAGGGACTTTGTACTTTCCTCCTACCCTATCAGGTGCATGAGGGCGAGGTGGGCCCATTCGCTACCGTCAAACTGCCCATTGTTTTCACGCCGACCATTCCAGGGGAAACCAAGCTAGATATCCAGATCACCTTCTCACAATCAGACTGTGAAATGGTAAGGAGCATTGGAAAAACAGAACTTGGTGTTGTTTACCAGGCAGTGACAACACCCATGTTTCTGTGAACAGATTGTGGTGTCAGCCCGTGGTGTAGCAGAGAGTGTTCCTGTGTGGGTGACCAAGCCGAGCATGGACCTGAGAATCTGCATGTATGATCGTCTTTATCAGGACAGCATTGAAGTTCAAAGCAGGTGAGGTCAGCCACAGATATTTTGGATCCTTAAAGCTATAGTTTACAATCTATAGGACCCCTACACTGTATATCTTAACTTAAAAAGTGCCCTAAAATTAAAAAAAAAAATGCATCTCTTGATACCATGTAATTGGCACTGATCGCACTGTAACCATATTGGTGGAAATGATGTAGGGCTTGTGCTTTTGAAGAAAAAATATCCATGAATAAGCTACCTGGACAAAAAATTTGTCATCGTACATGTTTAAGGTGGTAGTAACTTCAGGCTCCTGCAGATATCTATGCACGAGGGTGATCGGGCTATAAAATTGGGGCAATCATGGGCTGGAGGTTAGGGAAACAGCCTCGTGACACGTGATTGAGGTGTCCTTGAGCAAGACACCTAACCCCCAACTGCTCCCCGGGCACTGCGGATTGGGCTGCCCACCGCTCCGGGCAAGTGTGCTCACTGCCCCCTAGTGTGTGTGTGCTCACTAGAGTGTATGTGGTGTTTTACTTCACGGATGGGTTAAATGCAGAGGTGGAGTTTCCCTGTTGTGGGACTAATAAGGATCACTTAATCTTAATCTTAAAAACCTGTGGGGTGAGTGACATTCATAGATTGAGAAGAGGTGGTACAGTGCAGTAAGTGTCTCATTTGCTGTGTGCAAAATGGGTCACAAGGTGGATGTTAATTATTGGCAGGAAGGAGTGATTGCATTTGGCCATGCCAAAGGCCATACTAAGGAAATAGCAAAAATCCCAGTCTATAGGAAATTCTGAATTGTGGCTGAAAGACGAAGTTGATGGACAGGGACCGCCAGCATGTTTCGTGGCTCCCAGGCAAGAATCACAAAAAAACTGGGCCTAAAAAGTGTAATATAGATTGTTTTTATTACATTGACTGACACAGATTTTACCTACATATTCAGTAAATAATTGAGTTAATTTATAATTTTACAGTTGTGATTGTGAGTGTGTGTTAGTGTGTGATTGTGTGTGTGTGTGTGTGTGTGTGTGTGTGTGTGTGTGTGTGTGTGTGTGTATGTGAGTTCACATATTGCTGGATTTGGTGCTGTAGCCATCTGGAACTCAATCAGATCACACACACACAATCACACACACACACACACACACACACACACACACACACACACAGATCCACATAAAAGGATGTCCACGATATTTGTTTACTTGCAGTGTCACGCAACCGTCTTGATCTTGTGACAAAATGGAAAAACCCTCAATGTGTGCCTTCCAAATACTTTAAAAGGCACCGCATGATTAAAGTGTTTAAATTAAGGCGAGGGACAGAACTCTGAGAGGAAGGGCTGACACATACTGTAGCTCTGCTGTCTAAAAAACGCTCAAAATAAGCCCTTCATCCTGTCACCCCTGCCTGCTTTAACAGGCCTCTTCTTTCGGCTTCTCCCCTGCTCTTTCTTTCTCTCTCTCTTTCTGTCTCTCTCTAACTCTGTTTCTCTCTCTCTCTCTCTCTCTCTCTCTCTCTCTCTCTCTCTCTCTCTTGGCACATTTTAGGTTATTATTATTATTATTATTTATGTTTTGTATGTGTTTTTTTTTTATGTGTTTTTTTTCTCAATATCTTAAACTCAGCAAATTTAGTTTAATATTTATATTCATTTGCTGTAGAGGAGGTGTTGACATATTTTTGCTTAGAAAATCAGCAAAGCATGCCTTAACAAAACTTTTGCTGTAAGACTGTACGCTGTATGCCCCCCCCCCCCCCCCCGAAACCCCCCCCCCCCTCCATAAACAAAACCCTCCTTGTCAGGGTGATAAATGTCCTGTGTTTAGTGTATTCACACCACAGGCGCGTGTGGCTGAAGCAGTCCTCTGCCCCCTTTTCCTTTCCCTGTGAGCTGCTTTTGAATTTGGGCTGCAGAATTCTTAATATAGAGATATTAAAAAAGCCTCTGAAAATCCTCCAAGTCTTCCTCCCAGAGCTGCGGCTACGCTAAGTGGGTTGACAGCAGCAGCTTTATACGCAGTATTATGTCAGCATCGAGGTGGAATACAGAAGTAATGGAAGAATAATTCGGACAGACTTTCGGGAGTGTGTGAAAGAGCTAAAGGGCACGAACACGCATACACACAGTAACTGTGAGGACACACACTACGTCCGCCATCTGGACCTGCCAGGCACTGATAGTGACACTGCTGCCAGAAGCAAGGCGCGCTCAGCCACTAATGAGTATTAGCGTGTCAGGAGTAGAGGCCTGAGGGTGGCCATTTCTTCGCTTCCAAAAACTAAGAGTTATGTAGAGCCCTTATTTGCTAGATTTGAAAGCCTTGGCAACATGTTTTGTCCAGCATCAGCTTGAGGAGTCGGTGAGTGCAAGCTAGAAGTAGAGCAACTTTAATCTTTCTTTTTTTTACCTGATTTTAGCAGCTATTGATTTTAAAGAACCTAAAATATCTGCTAACTGCAAATACTGGCCAGAATAACCTGGGCTGGTCAGAGGCCAGATTTACACCCTATATAGAATATTTGATCTCACATTAAATACAAACTAACCTGGCAGTGTTTTTTACTGTTTGAAACCATCAAGGCTAAGTGGAAAAATACTGACTTTTCTTTCTGTAAAAGACTGCCTGCAAATTTACACATGAAAGATTTAAAGCAATCAAAAGGAGAAGTTATCCCATACTAAGTTACTTTATGTATTTGTCTAATGATAGAACTTTTATTCGTCTTAAAAACAAATGTTTTGCCATTTTGGGCTTGGCCCATTTTTTTAAGGTGGTCTATTGTGCATAACATGGACATAACCATGCCATAAACGTGTCATTGAGGACAGTGTCATATGTCATAAGGCAAAGATGAAGGCAAGACCTGTAAATGTTTTTCACCTCCCACGTGACAAGTTGCAGTCTGAAGTCTGTTAGTCTAGTTTCTTCACTGTAAAAAAAAAGTTTGCTCAACTTAAAATGACATAGTAGCTGATTACATGGCTTTTCTTGAGTTGACTCAACTTGAGGACACCAGTGTTCACCCAGCTCAAACTGGGTGTCAAAAGTTCTCCCTGGAAGTGTTTCTAGGTCTGCGTCTCAGTTAGATAAACAAAACTGAATTTGTGTTTTTTTTTACTCAATTTCCAAAAATTTCAAAAATAGCTGGCACTCCTTCTATTACACAGGCCCATCTGGCATTTTCCTCTTGGGCTTCCAGATATGGACAGCTATGGTATTGCTGGGATTCAGACTCACAAACTCTTGATGTTGGGATGAATTATTAGACAGTTGCACCACATGGGACTATACGATGCTTTAAATAATAAGGAATACTTTCTCCAGTGTATTAAACATTTGTAGACACAAAATCTGAGTCAATTCATGGATCTAAGCCATCGCTCCAACAGGAGGTTGTGAGCTGGAACTCCAGCGATGCCATAGCCATCCATAAGTGTGTACACAAGTGGAAAATTGTCTAGCAAGATTGTGTGATACAGAGAATCCTGGCTAGTGGGAAAGTTTTATTTTTACTAAAATGCAGAACAAAAAAAAGACGTGTGAGCTGTGTGAACTCTTGTGTCCGCAAGTTGAGTCTGACCTCTCATTTTTAAGTGTTGTTGAAGGATCAGACATCAGAATGTAATGAATTAAAGGGGGAAAAGAGAGTGGAAGGGACAACTAGCTATTATCCATTAGCCTAGCATGGAGACCATGTCGCTCTGCCATCCGCCATCAGCGCTGCCTAAGGAACCCCTCGCTCGGCAGCTGCTTCAGGAGACCCTGCGGTCTCTCTCCCTAGTCCTCAAGGGGCTCCACAGCTTCTCAGCTAATACTGATGGTGTCAGTGGCTTGTAATATTTACCAAATTTCATCAGCGGCTGACGCTTGCATGTATGATACAAATGACTTAAGAAATATGGACATGAAGTTATGTTTAGAAGGAATTAAAGCAAAACTAAAGTCAATTTCTGGCCCAATGTGAACTTTTCATTTTCTCTGTTGTGGAGCTCCCTCCCAGGCCTGCCGTGGCTAGATGTTCTAGATGATTGAAGACAACTTCTTTTCTTTTTTGATGTTTGTGACTGACTTGTTGCAGCTTGCTGTTCTTTCTTTTGTCAGCAACCAAAGCTGTGCTTGTCAGCAACTGCCATAGTATTATAAATTGCTAGACTGGGGAGCAGCTTTGAGTCTCTGTGGTTTCATATAATTGGCCACAAGTCTTAACATCACTGCAGCCAAGTAATGGTTTTTCACTGGAGAGATAAAAAATATAGATGCTATAGCTGTGCTCTGTACTCTACGGCTATAACATGATAAATGATGATAAATGAAATGACATCAGTATTTTAATACCAGCAATGCATCGTCCTAGTTTGACCATTCTTTGTTCCTAGCCTTTAGTTTACATACAGCTTCAGTGTGTTCCATCTGTATGAACGAGAACTGACTGTATACAGGCTTCGTACAGTCATGAAAATCTTTGAAAAGTCATGTAATACAGAAATTTCAATTTCCAGGCCTGGAAAAGTATTGGAAAATATGTCCTATACTAAATGTTTGGCATTTAAATTTTGTTTTAGTTCTTGAGACAGTCATGGAATTACACTGTTTAACCCCTTACATGCCCATGGGCCACCAGTTGGCCCAAAATGTTCTCACACACTTCTATAACCTAAGCATAGCTCATCCTAAACGAGATTTTAAAGGATTAAAAGCGTATGAATCCGAGATATATGATATGCAAGGTATATGATATGTACTCTCCATGGATATCTGGTTTATATCATGAAAATAATGTTACTGAAATACTGAAAGTAATAAATACAATTTGATATGCCTTATTTTAGTTTCACTCATATAGCTATAACAAAACGTGCTGCTTCTCAGATCATTCAGGTCAAGATTGAGCAAACAAGACAAATGAGATGAATCAAATAAATAATGTGATTAGTTGTGATTATTTTTTTGGTTTTATTGTTTGACAGCGCTACTCTGTACTATACTAATATATATTGAAATGTCTTTATTGTTGATGATTCTGCCAAAAAACTTACCTCATAGTTTTTTCTTGCCCCAAATGTGGACCAACGTATTGGTCGTCTAAAGTTTGCTTCTTTAGTTTGGCACTTGGGCTACAAAAATCAGAGACATAAACTCCACCAATGAGCACCATACAAGCTATATAGCATCTAAATCACCAGACACCTGCCTCAAACCACGCTGATTTGTTAAGTAACTGCAGACTTGCTCTTGTGATTTCCAACACATGGTGATTTTGTCCATTTTTAAAGATTACAGCACATAATAAGATTTTTGGCTGAACCAGCGATTGAAGAATATGAACTAAACTGACTGTGGTAGTGCCTGAAAGTCTGTCGGAAATAGATCTGTGACTGAGGCAGAACGTTCCAAGAAGGTTTACCATTTATATCCATGGACTGCCACTGCCCTTGCCTGCAGCACAAGCCCATCTGTTGAGTGTTCAACTATGTGGGTCACTTTACCGGAGGCTGGGAAATGAGGTGGTGACAGCATACTGCAATGTCAGGGAATTTCTGGCTCCTCATTGCTGAAATATCCAGTCTTTTTCTCTTGAGGACTTGTAGAGGAGTCTGACTTGAAGGGCACTACGCAAGGACTTCATTACATATTCATGGTGTACGCATAACACCTTCATAAGCAGTTTGAATATCCGTACAGCTCTACAACAGACCTTCATGAGCCAGTGTGCACTGCATATTGACATTGCACTATAAAGCTACAAATTTAGTAAGTTGTATTCATGATATCTGGCAGTGCTGTCAGTACTGTAGGAGTATCTTAGCTGTCCTTATTTAGGCCCCCTCAATTAAAGCATCATCAAAACCCTTTTATGTAAGTTGAGAAATTACCACGCAGGCATTGGTAGTGAGTCATAGAGAGCCGTAAGCCCTTGGCTCGTTGCTTGCAGTTGTAGGTGTGCGTAGTCGGAATTCTGTGGAGAATTCCCGAGATGGAGCACCATTTATATCCCTCGATCTGGAAGCTCCTTGCCACAAGGCACAACCTGCCTCTGGATTCTTCATCAAAATTGGGTCACCTCAATAAATGGCAAGGATGGAGACTGTTATACAGTATGTGGAGCTATTAATGTCCTCGGCTATCAGGTGGCTCTTGTGTGCACTTGCTGAGTGTACTTTTCTTAGTGGATGTTCGGCTTGCCTGAAGCAATTGTGTATGGGCCATTCTACCTGAGTTCAAATAAATGAGATTCCCTACAGAAACATGGTGAACAGGTGTGTAAATGGACAGAGATGGCACTTGTACAGTGCAAGCAGGTCATCCAGTGCACTCTTGTTTTCATTCCTGTTCACATGCCTGTATAACAGTGCAGCTCATCTGGTATACAGGTTTTGCAGTGGAGAACAGGGAGGCAGATCTAGCAGGGAAAATGTGGGATCCAAACAGTTGATTGGGCTTATGACAAGATATAGATTCGGCTTTTGCTGTCACCCTTTCTCTGGTCTACTTTTTAATGAGTTTATTGAGTTAATTAGAAAATGGCAACGCTTCATTCATTATTTGTTTGTGTTTCAGAGCCAGTACGGCCCTCAAAGTGACATTTGAGGTGTGTAAAGAGCTGAAGAACCACATGAAGATCCTGCCTAAAACTGGCTTTATCCAGGCCAAGTCCAGCTTCCATGCCCAGCTCAAGTTCCTGCCCAGGTAATGACAATCACAAGAAAATGTTCATAAGAGAAGCATTTTGTTATAAGAAAACCTCGGAAACAGTTTCTATACAGGAAGGAAGGGCTGCATGCATCATGTACCTTTGTAATTATGTATTGTCTTGTTTTATTATTGTTTTGTTTTGGCCGTGCATGGTAGAAATGTACAGCAAATGTACTCAGCAGTTTATATCAAGTGATTTTGTTTAGAATTTTATTTTAAAGGAAATGAAAAGGAAAGGACAAGATATTCTCAAACATGGAATTCTATGAGACATTTTAAAATAGTTTTTACTCTTTTCTTCTCTTCCTAATTTTAGAAATGTCGTTCAAAATGAGTAATTAAAGTTGGCGACAGTGTGTGGCTGGTAAAGGTCCTTGCCAAAAAAAGAAAGAAAGTAAAAACAGTCATGTGTGGATTATGTGCAGTTTTAATCTTCGAGTCTGTTTTTTGCTGCTTGCTATAAATGGCATGTACCTAAAGCCCTATTGACGTTCTTCACTCGTGCCATGCAGAAATGTTCTGCTTTGTAGTCGTGAAGTGTCACTTCTGTCATACACCTGGGCTAATAATTTCTTTTATTTTTTGTTCAGTAAGCTAATGTTTTACGGGCCATGCTGATTGTGTTTCCTCCATTTTGGATCTTCAATGCTGCTATATGAAGCCTCAGACCTTTGTGTAGCAAAGTTTGATCTTTAGTTTGTGGCCGCTTAGCTTAAGCTGAGCCTACATGATTGTTTTACCCATTTTTAAGCCTGATTTGCCCCTTGCAGCAAATTTTACAACCAACAGTCAGAGAGTTAATGTCGGCAGTAAAAGTTTGCAAATATTGAAGTTTTTTTAAAAAGTTTTAAAATATACGGCGCCCGGGGAGCAGTTGGGGGTTAGGTGTCTTGCTCAAGGACACCTCAGTCATGGACTGTCGGTGCTGGGGATCGAACCGGCAACCTTCCGGTCACAGTTCCCTAACCTCCAGCCCAGGACTGCCCAATAGCACGACTGTGATTGTTCATGTCACCGGCAAAAGTTTGTGAAAACTGACCGGAGGGCAAATAAAATGAGGTTGCATTTTTGCTGTCGGTAAAATCATACGTAAAGGCCTTAAGTGTGGGAATACTGCTGTCTTGCCATGGTTTGCAAAGGGAATCAATAACTGAACATTTTTTTTTCTGAACTTTACTATCACTAGGGGCTGTTACCATGGTAACTCAATTAACCATCACCAGGCACAGGCCACCTGAGCGTATATGGGCGTGGTCCCGTTGTCTTTTTTCACTCGGCTTGTTGCGTACATCATGGAGGCATATTGATCACTGAGGAGCTTTGAGGTCCAGCAGCACGGCTTCACACGACTGAAGTTAATGACACATTTGATCAGGGTCGGCGGGGCTGATCCAGGGGGAAGTGAAACCTCAGTAATCTGCTTTACTGAATCAGAGGGCTTTAAAACGAGGATTAGAACGGCATTACTGTCGCCCGCCCTCTCTCTCTCTCTCTCTCTCTCTCTCTCTCTTTCTCTTTCTCTCTGTCTCTCTCTCTCTTTCTCTCTCATCTTTCCCTCCTCACTCCTCTTCACTCACTCCTCTGCACCCATGCTCAAAGCTCACCACCCAGATTTGCTTCCACTCACTTGATTGCTTATGTAACCTACTGTAGTTTTTGCATCTTCATTGAGACCCTTTTTCCATCTTTTTTAATCTTTATTTCATTTTTTATTTTTCATCAGCATTAGCAACATAAATAATGTAAATGTTAGCGTGGATGTTCTTGGGGTACATTATATGCTTTGTACATGGCTGTGTTGTCTTGTTTGGAGTTTCTATAGCAGTGGAGTGGATGAATAATTCGTGCCCTCCCAGCAGCTCACGCGCTCAGCAAGGATCATCATCAGATTCGATTTTTTTTTTCTTTTCTCTTCGTGTCTCTCACCATTTTCCTGTATCCTGTCAGGAAGGGGAGTTAGAATGTGGAGCTGATTTCATGCTGCTTTCGTTCTCTTTCACACAAACATTCATTTGTCAGTACATGGGCTCATACACATGTTAAGGCACAATTACTGCATTTGGTGAATTTAACATAAGTGCAGGAAAAAAAGGACATTTTATTTTTTTTTTTACCAAAAATTAAACTAAATAGATGTTGTGCACTGAAATTTTAAAAACAGTACACATATATATATATATATGTGTGGGGGGGGGGGGGGGGGGGGGGGCAAAAGCTCTATCTCTTTAAATAGCAATGAATATTTCATGATGAATAGACTACGGAAAAGACCCAAAATGACTCGACTTACATTAAAAGTAAAGTAGGCTTTTTTCTTCTCCTGTAGTTTCTCCTGTAAACATTTTGGAGATACGAGGTATATTGAGATGTATGTAACAAAATATTACACAGAGGCCTCAGCAACTAAATATAATCTGTATTTAGTGCGTCCACTCTTGTGCCTTTGTTATAGTTATCATATCATTCTTTTCAAAGAAATCTGCAGGGTCATGTTTCACACTCAAAAGTTCAAAAGTTGGTTGCATTTTCTGTTTCTCATGATCCGAGTAATCCCAAACACATTTGGTGATGTTGAGGTCTCAGTTTATTGTTCTATTTCAGTCCCTGCTACATTAACACACATTACAATTATGAAAGTTAAGTTTTATAAAGTTACCATTTCGGTTATTGCAGCAACGATATTTAAATTTTATGCGCTGAAACCTAAGCTTAGTCTAAAGTCTCAAGTTAACTGTAGTAAATTGTGAATTTCCCCGCTGTGGGACTAATAAAGGATTATCTTATCTTATCTTATCTTATCTTATCTTATCTTATCTTATCTTATCTTAACTTATCTTAAAGAAAATACTAAGGCAAAAAATCATTTTACTCTTTCAGTTTTAGCAGTAAGTCATGCAAAACTAAACAAAAAAAATCAGGATATAAGATTGCTAAGATTGCAAAGATCTTGGGAGGGGGGGGGCAGCAACCATGGGTGGGATGTATGTGTAAGCTGGCAGACAGGGAGATTAAAGTCATAGGTGGAACTGTTAGAGAGAGACTCTGTACGGTGTGACTGTGGCCCACAACAACTGGAGAATAAAACACCACAACTTGTGCAAAAACTGAATGAATGCTACAATAATAATAGCAAAAATAATAATAATAATAATAGAAATTATAATAGTAACGCCATTCAAATGAATAATAATGGAAAGATGTAAGCTAAGAAAGACAAATTAGAATAGAAAACATATGTAACAAAAAGTTTGAAAGTTTAAAAACCAGGGTTTGAAAATGTGCAGAACTGATACATTTTCTTTTTATGTCCACTCTTTTTATGTCTCTCTCCCTCTCTCCAAATGAGATTAAACCCTTCCAAGAGTCTTCAGTAGTTTCAGTGGAGGAGAAGCACTTCAAATGAGCTTCTATGTCCTCTGATGACTCTGAGGCTGCAGGCTGAGAATATCGTACACTCTCAGTAGTCAAACATATTGGACCGTGTGGACAGTCTCACTGCTAGTCAACTTTCTGTCACGTCAGCTGTTATTTCAGCTTTATCTGCAAACAGAGTAGATGGGACAGAAAGGACCTACTGACATAACCTATTACATAATACAGTCAGCTACTATTATGTGGCTTCAGAGCCTGTTTACTGTTTACAGAGTTCAGTGTTCAGGTAACTGGATTACGCTTGGATGGTAGATTTGTTGAAGATTTGGAAATAGAGGAATTATAGTATTTATTTGGGTAGTAGTACGTGATGCTTTTGCATCAGAAGCCAAAACCGAGTGGCAAGCGAATTTGTTCCGACAGATGGGCCGTGTGACGTCCCGCAAGGCTTTTCCACAGCGCCATGCCAAGCTAATTCAGGAGTGACTCTCCCACCGAGACTCTATTAACCGAGAACAAGTGATTCCTTAAATAAATCATCTCTAGTGCGGGATTGATAACACCAGCCTGAGAGAGCTCAGATGGTAGTAAATAGCACACACCCTTTTAGGGGCCAGTCTTTGGCTACAGTTGCTTAAATATATAACTGTAGTAATATATCGCCTTTCAGCTAAGGATGGTTTTACATTTGTTTTAAAATAACAACTATCATTTTCGGTTGAATTTCATGAGGTATGAGAAATGGCTTTTGACCGTGACTGGGACACAGACTGGAAAAACACATTTGTAACTTAAAAAAAAAAAAATCACTACAAATTGACAACTTTATTAATCCAGAGAATGTATTGCACTTTTAAAGAGACAGTCTAGCCAAAAATGAAATGTGTACAATTCATCTTTACCCCAAATATAGTCGATCAGACAAGCCATGCCTGTTGTCTAAAACCTGTTTCAGTATTTTTATACAGTAATTAAGAAGCTGCAGAAGCTGCCCTTAAGGGAGAGATGAAAAAAATGTGAAGTCTGATGTTTGTTAGGACATGGTTGGTCCTATTCACCAATAACTTCCTATGTTTTTTGAGTTTGTTCTTGAGAAAGATCCTAAGAAAAAGTCTATGCCAGATTCATGACACCACAAAGTTGTTCTCACCTTTGTGCTCTTGCATGTATTCCTAGCTAAGAACAAATCCCAAATTTAAAAAAATTGGTGATTGTCAGATTCTCTGTGAAAACTGCATAAGTGACTTTTAAGAAGAAATTTCTTCTTAAGAATGTTAGGCGAATGAGGCCCAGTGTCTTTTTGGGTAAGCATGTTGTGAATAAATCATCACACGGTTACTCAAAAGACAATATTTAGCTAAGTAGCATCTTTTATACATAAGCAGTTACATATCCCCTATTTTTAAAAAAACTTTAAATTGGAATGACTTTGAATAACTTCTAACTTACTGCACCGTCCTGCTTTTTAACTTTGGTGGCAGCTCTGCTCTCCGCATGTTGTGAGTTTAAATACTATCAATGGCAGTTTCTTATGATGCCTTCGAGTGCAGGTTGGGTGGCATTTTACCCATCTTACGAGTTCATGTGGTTTACCTCGGAGGTAATAAAAACATGCAGGATGTCAAACGGTAGTTGTAGCGTCCACTGGCTTTGACCTGTAGAGTACATGCAGGACAGGTAGGTACATGTTTAAAGTTGACGTTACCGTTTAATATGTTTATACTGTGTTATTTGATTAAGCTGATGGTCGCTTCTTTCCTCCACCATGGTGAAAATAATGTTGATGTCACAGCTCGGCCATCGGAGATTTCGATGTACCCAACTTTATCGTTTATCTTGTCTTTGTGTGGTGCCGCCAGGTGAGAAACTCTTTTGTCTGATAAAACCCAGACCTCCTGAAAGCAGGGTTAGCCCTGTTCATTTTGTGGGCTGAGGCACTTTCCTTGTTTTGCTTACTATTTAGGCGCATAAAAAAACCCGGCGTGAAAAGCTGTTCAGTGCACCTCGTTGTTCGGCCGTCAAAAAGCGCAGCTGAATTTAGCTAGATATAAAACAGGTTGTAGCAGTGCATCAGAAGCTGGGGAAATAAAATGTCAGTTTTGGTCAAGTTATGGTTTTAAATGAGCTTATATGTATTTTGGGAGCACCATTAGTAGCCTTCAAAGCTTTAAATTTTTCATTTTGAAATGTATGAATTTAGTACGTTTTATCCTTTTCCTTACCTGGAAGATGTTTATTTGTCTTCACCATCTAGCAAACTTCTTTAAACTTCTTCTTTAATGTTTTAATCCAATGTTGTTGTTCAGAACAGAATGCGTTGCTTGCATTTGGAAGTATTGATGAGGGAAATATGGAGGCTGAACTGTGATCAGCTCCAGTTCCCGCAGGATTACAGTAAGAGGCCTTTACTGGGTTTAGATCATACTGTGTTCTGTATCAAAGGCTTCATGCCAAGTTTTAGACGTTGGCACTAAAGCTAAAAACAAAACATATTTTAATGTGTATGTTCTTTTTCCACTGCGAAACTGTTAAGCCAAATGCTGCTCGTTATACTACAGTAGGTCATTTAGCAGAAGTCCTTACATATTTTAAAAGGGAATTCACAGCATTTAAACTCAGCAGTTTAATGACCTGCAAAAATCTTCAGGAATAAATAGATGTGGGAAAAGTCTCCCACACCAAAGTTGGCCAATTATTTTGATTCTGCTGTGTCGGCGGAGGGAGAAACAGCAATTTGCTTTTACGCCTGTAATTGAGAATGCTTCAAGAATGCACAAAGAATAAAACACATTAGAATACAGAAATGCTAAAGGGAGCTATTTTTGTCGCTTAATGTGATGGTTTGGCCAAAAATCTAATTTACACCATTTTTCCTTTCCCTTAATATAGTTACTTAACCCAGATATGTTTGTTGTTTAGAGGCTTTATGCTGGAGTTATGAGGCTAATGCAGCCTAACCTTAACAATTACCACTGTGTTAACTGTATGCCTCAACCATTGCATACTTCCTCCAACTATATCGATTTAGTTACCTACACTGACACTCTGAAATGCTGTTAATGAAAAAGGAAAGACGTGCAGACCAAATCCAAGCTTTGTGCTAGTTTTAGCTCCTTTTTTTATTAAGTATTCAGATATACTTAGATATTTACAAGGATTGTGTTACAAACTGTTTAATTAATAATGAATTGCATTAATTGAGATCAGGAGCAGTTTGGAGATAAAGCCAGAGAGGCCAGGTTGAGATGGTTTGGACATGTGTTGAGGAGGAATAGTGGATATGTTGGGCAAAGAATGTTGGAGATGGAGCTGCCGGGTAGAAGGAGAAGAGGTGGACCTCAGAGAAGGTTTATGGATGTAGTGAAGGTGGACATGGAGATGGTTGGTGTGAAAGTAGAGGAGGCAGTGGATAGGGAAAGATGGAGGCAGATGATCCGCTGTGAAGACACCTAAAGGGAGCAGCCGAAAGAAGAAGAAGAATGAGCTAAATATATCGTTGTCAGAAGAAAACCTTGTATCTCCATTTTTGACAATTTGAAAATACCTGTTGTCCTTCACATTGTGTGTAAAGTTCATGATGAATGGACCAAAAGAAATAACCAAAAATGACTTGGGGAAAAAATTTGGTTCCATTGACTTACATTAAAAGTAGAGTAGATTTTTTCCTTCTCCTGTAAAATTACCATTTTGGAGATACGAGGTTTTCTCCCAACAACAGCGATATGCAACATTATAGGCGGGGCCTTATTTTAGCCTTTTTAGAGGAGGAAGTGGGACAGTGTCTCTGTCCCTCTGTCCCCTATCTGCTATTAAGTAATTGTTGTGTTTAATGACAAATGGTCTAATTTTATGTGTGTACAGCTGTTCACAGCTGTGTTTGTGAGTCATGTACAGGCCAGCGTTAAATATGCGAAAAAAGTGTAAACAGAATGCAAAATAGAAATAAAGGGCCAGACATGGTCTTATTTTAGCTGATACTGATTCAAATATGCCTGAATCTGCCTGATTATGATCCGCTGGATAGGACTGGGAAATTATTAATGCTGTTTGCGGTATAAGCTTCCTTTACTTGTTAGCTTCCTTGTCCAAAACTAAAGAGGCGAACTTCACACACTGAACATGTCTTTGCTGATCAGCTACACCTGGTGTAAGTAGCAAATTGTGTGAATTAGATTTTTCACCACACTATTGCTCTCTCCTACCCGTATCGCGTCACCTATAACATTAAAACTCCTCATGTCAGCAGAGCTGCTGCTGTGTGTACATCGTATGCTCTCAGGCACTGACCAAGCCTGACCATTGCTCACTAAAGCGTTTCCCACTGCCATCCACTCAGGCCTGTATTTGTGTTTGACCTCTCGCAGGGTGGCACTGCATCTGTACTCTAGATGATTTTAATTCAGGGGTATTACTGAGCTCAGCTTATTGCATTACGTAACGTCACTGTACGCCTCTGTCTGAATCCCGCTGTACTGCACCCTACACCCGCAATCACCATGGTTACCACACTCTCATCTACTAGTGCCCATGAACAGCACACAAATGCAACTCTATCTCTCTGTCTCTCGCTCTCTTTCTGTCTCTGTCTGTTTATCTGTCTATCTATCCATCTCCCCTCTCCCTCTTCCACCCCCATCACCCTCTCTTCCTCTCTGACCCTATCTGTCTGTCTCTCTCTCTCTCTCTCTCTCTCACTGCATTAAGTCCTGCTATAGACCATCAGATCCACTTTAGTGTATTAGTGGAAGGGCACTTTAACGCTGGAGCGTGCTTGATGCTTGAGTGTTTTGCTCTCAGAGTAGTGATAAAAGCAGAAATCCTCTGCCACGCAGGCGTGGGCAAATGGCAATATTTCAGCTATTTGATTGAATGTGCTGCTGCGAAAGGTAATTTTTGAAATATGGCCTTGAGCTTCAAAGAAGTGGCCAATAACAGCCCTTCCTGTCCCTTAGCATTCTCATGCATATGAAATCAAACTTTCCATCACCGCGCTGCCTATTAATAATATTCCCTTTTCCTTGTCGTGTATGTCTTTTTTAATAGACGTAGCTTGCCAGTGGATGCCAAATCCCTCTTTGACCAGGACACAGGGGTCCTGGAGGTCCCTTTGTTTATACAGGTGGCCGATCAGGTAGGTGCCTTTCATGTGTTCTCCAGATCAGTGAAAAATAGCTCATGGCACTCCTTCTCTAATCGGTTTCTGCTATAGGTCAAGCTTTCTCTGCTGCTGGCAGGGCAACACACTTAGTGAGCTGCAGGCTTGTTATTCAGTTATCGATCTTAAACCTCATCATTCAGTAACTGTTATAAATTGTTCAGTAACTATTAAAGCTGGCACTAATAATTACAAAGCTCAAGCATTCGTCAGCATGTTGTATTCATTTCCACATCAGAAGCATAACAGTGCACCTAGTCAGCACAGAAGCAGCTTATTTTACAGCGCAATTTACAATAAATGCAAAGCAAGCATAAATGTTGCCAACCAATATTACATGAGTGCTAAATGCTTTAAGCTGGGAGCGTGTGTTAATAAAGTGATTGCTAATTTAGAATTCTTCATTAGAAATGTAACATGAGGCACCATAGGCTATAAGAAGTTAAGAAGTGTTTTTTGCTCATATTTTGACACTTGTTGGGGAAAATCTGAAGCTTTTTTTGATTCTACACCTAAATCGGTGTAAACGTAGACATTTGTGAGTGTGTGGGCAGAACAGTGCGGTATATTGTTCAGGGATGCAGCAATTAATCGACGTTGTCGAGAATGTAGATAACGAAAAAACGAATTATATTATCAATTAATTGGTGACATGTAGCTTAGCTTGATGAGCTTGATGACTATTCCAGGTCGTATTTACATCACATGACTAAAATAGGGAAATACGGTAGTACAGACTGCTGTTCGGCGTCATGCACAACCCCAAAAGTCCAAAACTATAAAAATGCCACTTGAATGTCATGGAAAAAGATCAGTTCCTGTGCATTATATGTAAAACTGGCAGCATGAGTATGAGAGAGAACATACACTATGTTCATGGCAGATACTTCGCAAAGCAAGATATTAATATCCTAGTCATTTATTTCTGCTGGTACTTGATGGAGTCTGTGATACTGAATATCCAAGTAAATCATCTAGAGCCTTTGGAATTAAAACAGGCCAAATGCATCACAGGTCCACCTCTGTACTTTACAAAAGAGATGAGGTACTTTTCTGAGTAGGTATCTGAGTCCACCGCAGACTCCCCTCTGCTGTTTGTTGTCAAAAAGCTCTATTTTGGTCTCATCTGACCACAGTCCAGTAATGTTTTGTGAACTGTACCAGCTTAAGTTTGTTGGTCCTTGACAGCAGAGGCTTTCTTCTGGCAGCCCCTCAAATGTAGTGACATAGGTGGTATTTGATTGAGGTTTGGGAGGCGTTATGACCCAGAGACCTTACTCATTTTTGCAATTTCCAATCCGTGATCCTTTGAGATTCTTTGTCCATGAGAACCATCCTCCTCACTGTGCGTGGGGTCAGTATAGGCATACATCCTCTTTCTGGCAGATTCTTAACATCTCCAGTTGTTTTTAGCTTCTTTATTATTGCCCTGACAGTGGAAACGGACATTTTCAACTGTTTAGCTATTTTCTTGTAGCCCCTTTCTTTTTGTGCAGCTCACCAACCTTTTGCCGCAGATCATTGCTGTATTCTCTGGTCTTGCTCATAGACCATGATGGATGACTGAGGGCCCTGTGTTTCATCTCATATATATATATATATATATATATATACCCTAGTTAATCAGGAAGTCATGGCTGACCACTAATGTCCTTAATTGCACAAGTGAACATTAAAACACTTCAGTTAGATTTCTCTTTTCAAGAATTTTAGGGGTGCTAATAATTCTGGCACACAGAGATTTGAGAAGAATATTTACCAATTACACATGGTAAGAGGCAGGTGATGTGTATCTCAGCCCCTCTTCATAGCCTCATAACTCTGGATATGAGTAACAAACAATCTCGCAATAAGATAGAACTCTTGAAACATTGAATTTGAAGGGTGGGAGCATTCATGGACCCCAGACGTTTAATGAAATGTATGGCTGTGTGAGTTCTTGAATATTTCACTAGAATTAAATAAAGATGTGGGAATGCCAGCTTATCAATTTTTCCAGTATTTCCAGATGAAAGAAGTCTCAGGATTAGTACTAAATCCTGTTGTACCAGTGCAGCACTACCTGCGTTAATACCCAGAGTCAACTTTGCTCAGGATGTAACACAAACTTGTCCTGTCCACATTATTTTTCACGTGACTGCTGTATTTCGAGATTGTGGTAAAATTAGCTTTAGCTAAGTCATGGAAAAAGTGCTTACTTGTTATTGCTTTATTTCTCATTATCATCAATACAGCCGAGTGAAGCTGAAAGTACAGCGGGGATGGCAATGTTACGAGAATAAACCGATTAAGAACCCGCTGAGCCTCTAAGGACATGTGCATGTAGCTTTATAATCACTACTTGAAAAAGCCCAGTTATTGTTGAAATCCCTGCCCCTTTAGCGTTGCTATGTTACATCATTGCTTTGCGTTTTATGCCTGTATTTGATAGTGTAAAGAAAACACAGAAGTTGAAATGGAAGGATTTTATTAGTGTGAGTAATTGGTGTAGACCATATATAGAATCTTCTGAGTAAGGCGTTTCTCTCATGTAGGTTCAGGTTTCTGTTGACACATTGATTGCAAACATTGGCCCAAAAGCATTTCGACATCAACAGGACAGATTATTTTCTGATTTTCTTTCTCTTACAAATTAGCTGTTTAAAATGGAAGAACTTCACTAGATGGGCATCTAAAAGTAGGCTATCGTGCTCAAATTACTCCCACTACTCCCCCTGCAGGAGGATAGCGAACGGTGAATCAGACCTGATTTCATTATTTTTTTCCCTTATGTATCAGATGCAGCATCTTTGCTGATATCAACTCACTACTGATGCCACGTAGCAGATCTCGAATGGATGTCCATGTTGGCATGCCATTCCTTTACTGCGTGGCTAAGCACATATTTCATCTCACGTAGCCAACTCTTATGTTAAACCACTCTGCAATGTGAAATTGAATGTGTTTTGAACATGTTTTGTCACCTGGAGCTTCCAGGCCTGCCGTGTATATCTGCTGTATACAGTTAAGCATATCTAGCTACGATGTATTTCATACTGCTGAATAATATGTGATACTTATGCAGCTCATTTCAAGATGCCTGACTTCCCTGAAA
This sequence comes from Pygocentrus nattereri, assembly GCF_015220715.1. NCBI lineage: Eukaryota > Metazoa > Chordata > Actinopteri > Characiformes > Serrasalmidae > Pygocentrus > Pygocentrus nattereri. The sequence continues at coordinate 18,382,354 of NC_051239.1, forward strand.
GACCAAACTGGGCCACACTGTGTTACTTTGATAAGAGACTGTGCTTATTTACTGTGTGGGTCAATTGTATTCAAGAGCACTTTAGTTATCTGGAGCTGCACATTGAGTAGTGTGAAGAGGGAGGTGGGGGTTCAATACGAGTGCAGTATAACTCACATAATCCCCAGAACTGGACGCTGGTTATCTTTCCTTTTCCAAAATCCTGCCCCCTCCACTCCTCCGTCTCTCAGCGTGTGTCCGCGGAGAGCAGGATCTCACCTCATCCGCTCGTCCTCACACCCAGGCGGAATCATCCTCGAGGCCAGGAAACACGCCGAGCTCAAACCTGTGCCCTAGACCAGAGCGCTGGCATGAACCACAACCCCCCCTTACTTTGTCCTCTCAACCACTCATCAAATATCCATGCATGTGACAAGCCAGGAAATAATTATGGAAACCTTGAGATTGTTGGCTACATAAAGTGAAAACCTAATTTAAGTCGCTGAATTTCATTATATATATTCAGCTTCCTGCCATTTTATATACTGAGGTTTCATTAAATATTCTCAGGTTTTCCTTTTTTATTTCTGATATTCTGATTCAAATCTCACATGGCTCATCTGACAACAGGGGACTTTTATTCTGACGTGCTCTTAAAAAAAAAAAAGTTGATGGGGTACTGCACGGTAAATAAGACCCCAACTGACCTTCATTATGCAATGCCAAGGTCAGCCTCCCTTTCACTAATCGTGAAAATTTGTCGTTTTGCCTGATTCAGTTTAACAAGGCATGTGGTGCGACCCCAGGATAACCATGAAAATCTCTTATTATTATTATTATTATTATTATTATTATATTATAATATTATTATATTATGTAATTCACTTGTTCAAATGATGTATATATAAACTTATGCTCAAAGGACTAAGGTTACTATGAATGTCCAGGCACAAAGACTAGTTTATACACTTAAACTGATGATCCTGTTTAAAAGTGAATTAAACAATTATAAAAGCTACAAGTCAGATGTCAGTGCATTGGTAGACTGCACAATACATAGTTGTAGATACAAATATATATCCCTCATATCATGTCCATTCAAGTATATGAAAGATGTCATTCCAAAATGCTGTATTAAATATATTTATGTATATTTCATAATATATAAAATAATATAATTTCTCTAATAAAGGAGGTATGCACCATAATATGGCACTTACATGTCTTGTATGTGTGAAGCCCACCCTGAACAGCTGATATAATGGGGGGGGGATTAAGCCCTTCAGATACATACAGTTGCATGCAAAAGTCAGGGTTTTGGTGGTGCACATCTCCTGATATACAGCAGCATACATGCCCATATCCTTGCCTGCTCGTCCTTCTGCCTGAGAGACTCGAAATATCTCACATACATGCACACGCATGCCCTACGCACATGCACACAATGCTGTTACCAAACCATTTGTGTCAAAGTACGGGTCTTTCATCGAATAGAGATACAAGAACGCAGCTTCATGTACCTCCATATTTGCCATCAATACACTTCTATGGCTCATTTCATATCATTTCTGTTTAGATGAAACCCAAACTCATTTCTCATCTGTAATGAGACGTTAGACAGGCCATTTGAAGTGTGGTAATAACCTGACAAGGCTAATCAGGAATGTTTCTGTTAGGTGAGACCCGTCCCATTCACAGTCCACGCAGTGGTCACTACATCCGATCTGGAGTTTGACCGTGCCGAGGTGGACTTTGGCCACTGCTCCGTCTTTGAGTCGGTCCGGACCAGCATCCGGCTCACCAACTACTCTTTATTGCCACAGGACTTTGGCTTTGTGGGCATTCCAAAGGTGAGTTCCATAAACTGCCAATCAAAAGCTTAAGTACATTTGATAGGAACTATATTTTGTAGGGTTTTTTTTTTAATTGATCATTGATGTTTTTGTAGTCAATTTTATGTATTTACAGAGAAAAAAACGTTAAAACTGAGGATGTGATTTTGAATTACTCAAAATAGCTACAATTTGCATTAATAGTAGTTTTATTCACAAGGCAATACAGTGCTTGATGTGTTTCCGGACTTCTTTATTTAAAATATTTGAAATGTTCTAAAACAATATTGTGAACCCCTCGCCCCTCCATTTAGGGCCTGAAAAGTAATTGGACAGTTGGTTGATCAACTGTTCCATGGCTGGGTGTGTGTTATTTCCTCATTATTTCACCTACAAGTTAGCAGATGTTGATTATAAGTGTGTGATAATAAGCATTTGAAAATCTGTTGCTGTCTCTCAGTATGAAGTCAAAAGAGCTGTCACTTCCGTCAAAGAAGCAGCAAAAATATTAGGCATGGCCAAATCATTCTTAAAAAGAAAGAACGCACTAGTGAGCTCTCTGGGAAGAGAAGAGTATGGAGATGGGAAGGACCTGCTCATGATCCATAGCGTACCGCCTCACCTGTCAGGCGTGGTGGAGGTAGCGTTTATTGATGATGTGATATCTAATAAAAGCAGCAGGATGAATTCTGAAAGGCTATATTATCTGCTCATAGTCAGCAATATGCATCATAACTTATTGGATGCCTTTCACCGTGCAGATAGACAATGGCCCTGAAGCATACTGTGAAAGCAACCCAAGACTTTAAGGCAAAGAAGTGGAATGTTCTGTAGTATCCAAGTCAACCACGTGGCCTCCAATCGAGCATGCATTTCACTTATTTAAGGCAAAACTGACAGTAAAACTCCCCAAGAACAAGCAGGAATAGGTTTAGATCATTATGAAAACCCCGAACATAAAACAAAACCTCAAGCAGGTGTACTTTTCACCACTAGTGTACAGCAGAACACAGCATGATACCAAGAGACACGGCATATGCCGCTCACAGCGTTAACATATGTCACTGAGAGCATTAAGTCAAGACAATGATCTACAGCACACATCTCACACACACACACACACACACACACACACACATTTTCTAAGCCGCTCCTCCCTCAGGATCATGGGGGGGGTTGGGGACGCTGAAGCCTATCCCAGCTGTCATCGGGCGGAAGGCAGGACACACCCTGGACAGGTCGCTAGTCCATCGCAGGGCAGACAGACAGACACACACACACACTCATGTCCAGTTGGCCTGCATGTCTTTGGACTGTGGGAGTAAACCGGAGAACCTGGAGGAAACCCACGCAGACACGGGGAGAACATGCAAACTCCACACAGAGAGGACCCTGGTCACCAGGCCAGGGAATCGAACCCAGGCACCCCCTTGCTGTGAGGCGACAGCGCTACCCACCACGCCACCATGCTGCCCACACACATCTCAGCACAAAACTAATACAGGATATACGAATATGCAAGGCTATTTATCTGGGCATTGATCTTGATTTGTGTTTTTCTAATGTTATAGTGTTTTTACAGGCAAAACACATTAACTGCCAAAATAACAGTGTTAAACCGTTTTCGTTCCTGCCTGCGACTTTGCATACCGTATGTCCAATATAAAATCTAAATTATTCGAATTTTGCTCAGTTCAGGTTTTGAAATATCACCAATGTATACACGGATCAGGCATAACATTCTGACCACCTCCTTGTTTCTATGCTCATTGTCCATTTTATCAGCGCCACTTACCATATAGGTGCACTTTGTAGTTCTACAGTCACAGCTTGTAGTCCATCTGTTTCTCTGCATACTTTATCACAGTGTTTTAAAACTCCAGCAGCACTGCTGTGTCTGATCCACTCATACCAGCACAACACACACTAACACACCACCACCTCAGTGTTACTGCAGTGCTGAGAATGATTCACCACCTAAATAGTAACTACCCTGTAAGGGTCCATGGGTGTCCAGACCACTGAAGAACAGGGTGAAAGCAGACTAGCAGCATATGCAGAGAAACAGATGGACTACAGTCTGTAACTGTAGAACTACAAAGTGCACCTATGTGGTAAGTGGAGCTGATAAACTGGACAATGAGTGTAGAAACAAGGAGGGGGTCATAATGCCTCATCAGTGTATTATTCCTCATAAAATACAAATATGGTTATGAATACTGGTTGTATGCTTAATATCTGCCGTACTTTTATCACAGCCCATCAGAAAGAGTGTGAAGCCCCCCATAGTTAGTCGTGCATACAGTGACACTCTTTTTCTCTAATAGGGTGGCCGGAAGGCATCATTAATGTGTTGTACATGATCTCATCAGCTATTTGTGGCTGTCCAAAATGCATATTAACATAGTACTTTAGAGACTGTTTTAGGAAATTAATTACTCCAGTTTTAGCCACTGCAGGTCCACCTACTATCTGTTACTAAGCTGATAACAGTAAATTATGATGACATAATCCTGCAATCACATTTTTCAGCATATAATGTGATATTACAGATAACATTTTGCAGTAGTGCAATAACACGCCTCCATTGATATAATATCACTGCTGTAGCCCTGATGTAATAACGTCTTTTAATGTTAAATGGCACACAATATATTTGAAATTCTGCACTATATGTGAAAGAGTATGATTACACTATGAATATGAAAAGCTTGTTATTGCAAATATTATACTGAACCGCAACACCTAACTTAAGGAAGGAACATACTACATGATTTTAAACACAAAGCAATTTAAGATGAAATCAAATGTACAGCAAAGGTATATACACTAAAAAAAATATTTGTTAATAAGTAAATATTTGAAGGTATGTGCAGTTCGCAGAGTGAAGGGAATTCATCCATCAGTAGATGCTTCTTTGGTGTCACCCTGTAACAAGTGACATGCCAAGCTAAAATAGCAGGCAAACAGTCTTTCCATGCGAGATAAATCCAGTCCATCTCAGATCTGTCCTGCAAAGGTAAAGGTCACTGCTATGGCACCTGTCCATGGGCCTTCTCAGAAATAGACTACTTCTGCCTAAAATTTCCATTGTGGGCAGTGCCCTGGCCTCCTAAGATGCCGTGGTCATCAAGGGGAAAAATCCATCTGTCCCTGACTTGGCTGCCTCAGGAAAGGTCCGCAGATTCCAAAATACTTGGATGAAATGCTAGATCTATTCTTTCACCTGCAAGAAAATGATGTCACAAGATGAGTCATGTCATAGAAATCCCTAGTTCAGTAGTGAGGGTACAGCAACATGGAAATGGATGCAACATGGATTTCATCATCTATGGTACATATTATCATTAAAAGATTCAGAGAATCTGGAGAAATCTCTGTACGCAAGAGACAAGGCTGAAAATCAATATTGGCTAGCTGTGATCTTTGGGCCCTCTGCATGCAGCACTGCATGAAACAGATTCAAATGATTCTGCAGTATAAATCACCGCAAGGGCTAAGAAACAGTTCCAAAAATCACTGTCTGTGAACACAGTTTATCTTTGCACCCACAAACTCTGCCCTACAAATAAGAAACCATATATAAACAGGGTCCAGAAACACCAGCGTCTTCTCTGGGCCCAAGCTTATTTAACATGCCCTGGGGTGAAGTGGAAAAGTGTACAGTGGTCTGTTGAATCAAAATTTGAATTTCTTTTGGGAAACCTTGGACCCTGCTTCCTCCAAGCTAAAGAGGAAAAGTGCATATGACATGGGTGACCTGGAAACCATCGATGCTAAACACTATGTACAGGTTTTGGAACAACATATGCTGCCATCCAGACGACGTCTTTTTCAGGGAAGGCCTTACTTATTTCAGCAAGACAATGTCAAACCACACTTTGCACATATTACAACAGCGTGGCTCTGTAGTAAAAGAGTCTGGACGTTACACTGGCCTGCCTGCAGTCCAGACCTGTCACCCACTGAAAACATTTGGCGCATTATGAAACGAAAAATACGACAAAGGAGACCCTGAACTGTTGCGCAGGTGAAATTCTGCTTAAAGCAACAATTGGAAAATATTTCTCTTTCAAAATTACAGTGAGTGGTCTCCTCAGTCCCCAAACACTTACAGTGTAGAGTAGTGGAAGTGGTGCTACACAGAGGTAAATATACTCCTGTCCCAACTTTTTTGAAATATGTTGCTGGCATCAAATTCAAAAAAGGCATATAATTTTCAAGAAAAGTAAAGAGGCACCAGGTCTAGGCCACTCCACAACTTTGGAGCATGACATTTTCTGGGTCTTTATTTTCCACATAAGCAACATTCATTCAAGGCTCAGGAGGAAGATGAACATGTCCCACTTGGTATAATAAGGTGAACCGTGCCCCACAATGCCAGCTTTCAGTAATTCCCTTGTTTTTTTATGTGGAGAACTCTAGTGGGAAGCCAGATGTTCACATGGCATGCTGCCGCAAGCATGCAGGTCATATTGAGAACCAGATATAGGAATTTGAACCCGCAAGCCTGTGGCAGCACATATGCCAGTGAGCTTATAGATACAGCTTTCCTGAGTAGGGATACACAGCATGGACTGTTTTAAGACTGTAAGTACCTGACCGCCTCTACTGAGTCGGTTTGGTTTGTGGACTTGCTTGTAAATATGTTGTAAACACCAGCTACTGTTATTAACCCTTCAGATAACTTTCCACCATCTAAGATATTTATTAATTGCCATTGGTGCTTTTTTGGGGTTTTTTTTTTTTTTTTTTTTTTTGCTTCCTAAAAACAATTTTTTTTAAGTTCATAGGCACCTTCTCATACAGCATTTCTCCAAAATTAAGGACATTAATAGAGAGTTTGTTTGATTTTTGCTGCAGAAACAGCTTTTACTCCTATGGCCTCACGCTAGATGTTGAACCATGTCTGTGAGGATTTGATTGTATTTAGGGACAGGGGCATCAGCGAGCCAAGCCAACATTGGGTATGGTGATCTTAGGCTCATGTGCGGGAGTCCCATTTTATTGGTCAGTGCTTTTGTGTGACTATACACACTGTGTGTGCAAATAAACACCTGTGTCAGCAAAGGATGCACCTACAAAGTACTAAAAAAAAAGTAAAAAGAACTGTCTGAATATTTTTGGACAAGTTCAAAGCAATAACATAGAACAGACTGACAGAATTTTTTATTTGTTTTGTTTTTATAGGGAGCTGTAATAATATAGTTTTGCACAGAGCTGTCTAACACCTTAGACTATGTTGGTTGCACATGATCTTTTCTCTCACCACTTGCAAAATGTATGGGCTTTTTTGATCGCTGAGTCTGTGCCAGTACCAACAGCTGACTTTTTTCTCTGTAGTTCATTAACGTTCAGCCTAATGATGGCTTTGGCACCCTGCTGCCACTGCAAACCCTGGAAATCGATCTGATCTTCAGCGCTTCAAAAGCTGGAGAGTACAACTTTAAGCTGAACTGCAAGTCTGGAATTAACAGGTAAGGTACAAGCAAATTTTTTTGTAGGTTACATGTACCTTTTGTTTTATTTACGTTTTTATTTTTATTTATGTTTGCATGAATTTCATTTAAATTTCAATACTATCTTAATTGTTATGGGATGAAAATATTTAACATTTAATATATATTATATATAATATATTTAATATTTAATAGTATTTTTTTCAAACATTACATCATTCAAATACTGTGTCTTAATCAACATATGCCACCAAAGCTCAAATTTCAGTGAGTGTTTTTGTAACGAGGAGCGAGGTAGCGGACGCATGTGCGGAGGTAAGCGACTTTTATTGAGGGCAAATCCAAAATCAGGGTCATAATGGTCTGAATTCATGTAGCCAACACAGAGAGATTGAGGTACAGACATGACGAGAAACACAAACAACCAAACAGTTCTAACAACAACAAAGACCAACACAAAGACCAGCACTAGACTACGGAGAAAACAGGACTTAAATACAAGAGAGTTAACGAGGGACAGGCGGAAACCAGGTGGCAACAATCAGGGGCAGAGTAACCAAACAAGGGGCAGGACTAGAAAACCAAAACAAACGCACATGGATGGAAATGTAAACAAAAGGCACATGGAGTAGTGGGAGGAGCCAACCGTGACAGTTTTTTTTTTTTTTGACTGATTTTATTAGCCCTTTTTTTTTACCCAAAATTTACAGTGTCAGGTATGTAAACACATAAAAACACTAGCACATTTGCTATACTTTTTCTTAGCCAAAGTTTCATAAATTCATAAATAACATTATTTGCTTTTTAAAGCTACACTATACGACTTTCAAGGATTTGGAGACCTCTCTAGAAATGTGGAATCAGACGCTACATGTGAAAGAACATTCTGTATTATCAGTTGTACTTTGGATCCCTTCCCCTATAGGATGAGTCTGATGATTGTGAACACGCTGAAAATGTATTCAAAGAGAAATCGGCCAAAAGAAGTTTTCAGAAGACCAAGTTTTGACTGAGTTCTCTTTGAATACTCTTTCAAGGCGCTCTGAGTTGAAACAGATGGTAATATATTCTTACTTTTCTATTTAGAGACTTCATGTTATCATGTCGTGCCATCGGTGTCCGCCCTTTACTGGAGCTTTCTGGTTCAGTGGTGCAGTTTGGTGGTACAGCAGTAGGAGACAACTCCACTGCCGTTCTGTACGTGCTGAACTCCCATACCAGCTGCAATGAGTATACACATGCTGTGCCTCGGGAGGGCAAGGGCCCCATACCTCCTGTGGGTCCCAGACTCTTCGCATTCGCCACGCCAGAAAATTCTGAAATCACGGTGACCCCTGCTACAGGACGCGTTATGCCTGGACAGGTACTGACCACGGCAGCCAAGGCAGGGAAGCTTGCAATGTTTCACTGTCTGGACTTGATAGCATCATATGCAAATTTAACCAAGATTCATGCTGCCTTTGTGCAGATTATTGTTTTATTATTTATTTTTGTCATGCTATACGATGCTACATAAGTTGCTTATGCCCTATTAAAAGACAGTGGTCCTCTGTTCCAGTCCAGGGGTCCTGAAACAGTGCATGTTTTGGTGTGTAGCCAGATTTTTACCACAAGACAGCCCTTACACGTTGCAGTTAACACTGTCAATAACAATACAATTTTATGTTAATTATACTCATTGAAAGAGGCTGAAAACATTCTGCTGCATGTTCAGATTCTAACCCTTCCATCAATAAATAAATAAATGTAACTGAATATATGAATATATATATTTTTTATTTATCTAATGCAGTGCAATGTTTATATAAATGAATGTAAAACACATGTAGGAAAACATCAATAGCTTGAGACTTCAAAGGGTTAAAGAGAGAAGGAAAAACACAGAAAGTATGCATTGCATGGGGTCCCACATAACCATATGCAAACGTTACACCCTCTACAGGGGGCACACTTATGGCACATTTTTTATTTTAGAATTTCTTTTTATCCAATACCTGAAACACAACAGATAAAAAGAAACTGTGCAGCTAAATGTAACAATATTCAGGTTCCCTGTATAGAAACAATCCTAGATCATTTTTTAAATTAGAAAATCAACAAAACATGCAGTTTGTCTGAGGCTGTTCAAATATTTGCATACAACTGTATGCCCCCCTGAGAAGGGGCAGAGAGATGGGTGGAAGAGATGGGTGGCAATCTGAAATTGTAGATCAGTAAAGTGTGCATATATACGGAAAAATAAAGTAGATACAGGATCATTTCATAAATACTGCCTACATACTGTATAAAGTAAGCAGTGTGTTTATATTTTTGCCCCACAGCAGCTTAATGATCCTTGATTGTCCACAGAGGTGTCTGGTGCAGGTTACTTTCAGCCCGTCTCTGTCTGATGACGACATCAGGGCGGAGGCTGTTCGATTGGTGTGCCATAGTGAGGAGCTGCGTGTGCAGGAATTTCAGAAAGCTAATGCTGAGGCCAGCTGCAGCACAGAGCCTAAAACAGTGGTAGGAATTTAAGCATTCTTCAACTACGTAAAACCAATTTTTCCATTGCTTCAAATGTCAGACAAGACGTGTTTCTGTGATCTTGAACTGGAGCTAGGAGGCTCCATATATATTAGATTGTGTATATAATTTCCACTTCATTTACCCATAGAGTAACATTAAGTGACTTGATGAGGAGTGACACCCGACACTAATGAGAGCAGAGCACAGTCCAGTTACAGAGGATATAGAATATAGGCCGGTTAAAGCGTAGCAGACAGTGATCAACGGTGCAGGACTGTCAAACGTTTCACCTGGTTTGCAGTTGATAGGCACAGGTTTCACAGCTAACAACTACACAGTGAAAATGTGGAAGGATATCTTGCTTTTATCATTGGTTATTGTTAAGGTTGGGAATAAAACAGAACCGTGTCCGTTTTGCAGTAAAAGCAGTGTTGCTGTGTGTAGTCATGAGCGCTGTTCTAGTTCTTGTTATTTTATTTAAGCACTGTGTTGTTGCTGACCATTTCTAGTGTACTGACCAAGTTGTGTTATTTACCTTTTTAATCCGTGAAAGCTGTAGCACTGTGCAGTAGCGGGAAACTTTTTGGGTGTTCAGATTATTCAGTAGGGTAGGTTCTGGGGAGAGATGTTAAAGTGAGGAATGTCAAGTGTAACATGAGACCGTGAGACTAGACCTAAATGAGTGAGGCTGAGAGTTGGCAGCACTGCAAGTGTGTGTTGATTTAGGCTTTCGGTCTTGATGCTACTTGGTGACTTATGAGCTTACATAACTTGATAGCTACATTATCCTTGTAGCACCAGTGCAAACTTCAGTCACCAAACATGTTTTGACTGATCGACTACATTTGGGGTAAAGGGACAATTATGTTCCTTTGATTTTGGACATCAAGATGTCCAGTTTTATTAAGATGTCAGGCAGATGTCAGTGGTTTATGAAAAAGCTGTATTCTCTGGCTACAGTTAAGCACCACAAATGAAAACAATGGAGCCAACGAAAGCATTTCTGTCCTACTTTTCCTGTTCAGAACCAAAAGGAGACGCAACAGGATGCAAAGAAAGGAAAGAAGCCTCCCATAAACCATGGCTCGGGCAGACTATCTTTGAGGGAGAAGGGCAGCAAAACATCTCTGACCCCAAAAACGGACAGTCCCTTTCATCCACCGAATCCAGCAGACATTCAGAAGGGGTCAGTTTTAAGGGTGAAAATGGCCAATTATGATAGTTTACAAAGTATCATGGTATTTTGTGTGAATAACAGTATTAATGCATAAATCTATGATAATATCACTCTTCTGATATCATATTTCATATTTCAGTTATCATAACTGAATTTTCAACAAAACTGAATTTTCTTTTCTTTTTTAATCAAAGTTTAATGTATTGCTTAAACAGTGTCGGAGTTTTAAAACACACCATTCACTCTCTGAACCATACACTTCATATATAAAAACTCATATATGTGTGTATATACGTGCAAAAGCAGCCCATTTTGAATTCACTGTTTTTGTGACATCACGAAAAGCAATATGATTGCATATATCTGTAATTCACCCTAGAGCACTTTAGCCCCCTCCTTCACATTATTTGCGTTAAATGCAGTGTTTTAGCCCAAACTGCTCTTTGAATGAGGTAAAGTACATGGCAGCCAATCAGAACAGAGATCAGTATACATACATCATGCACAGAAACAGCAGACAGAGAAGTTGGAATTTTCAGGCCACCAAAAGAGGAAAAAGGCCAAAATTTTGCCATGTCCAGTCCGTATGCTTTACATATTAAAATAAGGTGTTTTCATTGTTGTACAGAGGAGCCCTAGAATTCAGCTTTGTTGGGAAAATGTTATGATTTGGGGCTGCTTTGCTGCCTCAAGGCCTGGTCAACTTACGGTTATAGAATTGGCTATGAATAACAGATAGTGCTTGAGGAGAATGTGAGGCCTTCGGTCAAAAATGATCCCAAACATACAAGTAAATCTACAAGGGAATAGCTAATAAGAAAGAAATGAAGGGTTATAGAATGGCCTATTCAAAGCCCAGATCTGAATTGTAAGCAATGCCTCAAACATTGCACAGTTGAAAAAAAATCTGCCTGGAGGACAGGACAAATATCCCCCCTAGTGTATGTGTAGCAAAGTGTAAGAAATTCCTACACAGAAGCCCAGATAAGTTGAATTTCATTTTTAAAAACTGATGAAATCAGTTGCCTTAATAAGAGTTAAGTAATGCGTAATGAAAACTTAAAACATCCCGTTATTACACCTAAAAGAGATGTTGATTTAACTTTTTATGCATTATACCAGTTGCTTTGCTCAATGTTTGTCCTTAGTATCTTGAGTTCAATTAAATAAAATATTGATTTCTACTTAGTTATTCGTTTTTATTCCATTTAATGTAAATATCATAAAGAAATATTCATGGAAAACATAACGTTGTTTCAGCTGAAAGGGGGCAGTGCTTGAATCTCACTGAAGCCAGGGTTATACTTAATAAAGTCAAGCAAAAGTTTCAATTGAAGATCAAATACTAATGAAAAACAGAAACATTGCATTGGATGCACCTATTTCTTCACATGACTGTAAGATATAAAAATACTTAAAGTGGAATTACATCAATCTTTCCGAATTTCTGCATAATTAATGGTTAATATGTAAAAAAAAGTGGAATTCAGACATCTGAAGAGTTTAATGCCTCTAAAAGCTCATATAAATGTATATTTATGCAATAATATGCAAATATTATTACATGAAGTGGTTATGAACATGTAGCCTGATGCCTGAGACGTTGTTTTACAAGGGTTTTGAGATAAAGTTTTGGCCTAAAATGTATGTAGTTTTTAAACTGTAGTTTTTAAATCCTTCATGGCAGAGAGCTATATGAAGGGTGCTGTAAAACAAAGCAGTACACAAATAAAAGTCATATTTTTTCAGATTTATCAGTATTTTACCTTTCTCAGCATTACGTATAAATACCGAGAAAACATGCGCAAGGTCAGTGGTCATTTCGGATAGTAACAAAATGAATGTAATTATGTAATTTAGTGTGTGCAATTGACATCTAGACCCCTGGTTCCCATAAACATAGCTGTGAAGAAATCTGTTTAAGTTTCTCTACAATAAGCCATTTCACATCAAAGCACCTCTTTTACATCACATTGACTGAACTGAGCAGAACACTTAACCACAAACCACAGTAGAACAGTTTATGGGCTCAGGTATTGTGATATGGTTTGTGCTATGGGGCCTCTTGACATTTCCAGCTATAGTTGGTATTGTTGAATTTGCACAGTTTATGGAATTGGTTCATAATTGAAAAGGCAACTAAAAACATGATTATTATGTTCTTTGTTTCTGCTAGCTCAAATGAGTATGCAGCAGGAAAGGCCTCTCTCCTTCGCTCTTTTAAAGAGCGGTACAGCCGTTATGTCATCCCCTGCTTTGTGTCCAATGGCGACATTACGCAACCGGAGTCTGAGGAGTCTGTATACAGGTAAGCTTCTGGCCATAGCTTAAGTGAACCGCAGTTCAGAGAAAGGAAAATGGGCATGCATATAGAAAGCATAAAAATAAAGGTGAAATGTTTTTTGCAGCGTCCGCTTTCCACTTCCAAGAAGAGACGTGCAGTGTGAATAATCCAAATCTTTTTTAGACAGTTTAAAAAACTGCATGAGCTTACAACAGTCCTGAAAATACACATAGAACAAGGAAACAAGCATTTTTCTTTCTCCTTTAATTACAGTGGGAATCACTGTAAAAAGCGCTAGTATTGCTGACCACTTTCAGTGTGATTGATCTTCAGCCTGAATTCAGTGTGATGTGGAAGTTGCTGACGCATTCCTTAAATGTCCACCTTAAAGAACACAGCGCTTGTCTTGAGGCTCTGCTAACCAAAAGACAAACTTCTCTATAGCCCCTATAACACTCTCTACCTGGAACTGCATTGCCCAGCTGTCAGACCAGCACTGGTGGTCATTTCTGACAGTGGGGAGACCACAGTTGACTTCAACCAGGTGTTAGTAGGTAAAGCACAATTTGTATTCCTCTTACTTTCCATACCTTTGATTATTAGTGTTTAAAGTTTTATTTGCTTGGTTTTGCTGCTCCAGGTCAGAAAGTTTTGAAAAAGGTGACAATCCAGAACATTTCATCAGAATGCGTGAAGGTATCCTCCCTCAAAGCTGAACCTCAAAGCTACAGCGAATTATGTGAAGTGTTATTGTTATTGCCAGAATTATCATTGCAGTTGTTCTTAATATTAAAGCTGCAATATATAAGATTTTGGACTTTGGAGACCTTTCTGGTAGGAATGTGTAATTGCATGCAGCATGTGGAAGGATGTTTTGTAACAGCGGTTGTCTTTCAGACCCCTTCCCAGAGTGAACGAATCTAATGATTGCAAGCACATTAAAAGTAAATGTATTCAAAGAGAACTGAATCATCTACTGTTGTCACTATGTCTTCATCAATGTACCACTGATTTTGCATTTGAGACCTAAACATCAAGCTGGACCTTCTTTTTAAGGATGTGTGTGTGATTTTAATGAAATGAAGACAGATGACGATTTTAGTGAAGTGAAGACAGATGACGTGGTCTGAATACTCCTGGAAAATAAGACCCAACATCACTGACTTATCTAAACGTTTATTTCTGGCCTTACAAGGTGCCTCAGTAATGCTCAGAAGATCTTATCTCGTGCTTTAACGTTTGTTCCATCACTGCAACTTATGTATTAAATATTATTCTTAACGTGAGCTATAGCTGAAGTCTTCAGTGTTGGATCTATATGGGCCATTCTCCGTGCTGAACGCTATGAGGGAGGTCAGACCTGGAGACACCCACACACTACGGCTGGCTTTCGTACCAGCACTGGCAAAAAAGGTGAGTAGCACTGACCTCTGCTGGAGTGCACCACAAATGGCAGAAGACCTTACACGGACACAAGACGTACACTTCCTTATGTCTATACTCACTGTCCATTTTATCAGGTTCTGACTTGTATGTGTGTGTGTGTGTGTGTGTGTGTGTCTGCTGGTCACGGGCAGCTGTGTTACGGGGGTCTTTAAACAATCCAGTGTCGCTGATAATCGTCGAGCTGCCAAAAATATCCATGTTAGGTGGACAGAAGCTGTCTGCCATTGAAGGACACCAAACAAACTGCCTTTAACTTCACATCTAAAAGCTGGACTAATAAAATATGTGTGTCCACTAGAGTGGACAGTAAGTCGACTCTGTTCAAAAACTCCAGCAACACTGCTGTCGCTGATCGGTACAACACTCATTAACATGTCACTACCAAGTCAGTGTCACTGCAGTGTGACAATGATCCACCACCCAAACACTACCTTCTCAGTGGTGGTCTTATTGGGGTCCAGGGGGGCTAACAAATTTGAAAAGTTGGAATATGCTCTGTAATTGTTGAACTGCAAAGTGCCCCTATATGGTAAAAACATTCTAACGCAGTTCTTCAGAACTCCACACATTTCATGTTATCATATATTTCATTTAAGTGATTGGGGGTTAGGTGTCTTGCTCAAAGACACCTCAGACATGGACTGTCGGCGCTGGGGATCGAAGCGGCAACCTTCCGGTCACTGGGCCAGTTCCCTAACCTCCAGCCCACGACTGCCCCCATAGCAAGTGTTAATTGTTATATTATCATGTTATTCTAATAATTAAGGCATTCACTTTGTTCACATCAAAGACAATAGATAAAAGGCAGCTTTGAATAGAGCTCTTATGGAAATGAGGTACGTATTCTGACTGAATTAACACAGGAATTGTAAGACAACATGAAATGTGTGGACCTGGGGGTTCTAATGCCTATGTCAGGGGGTTTTAACTTTTGGAATCAGGCCCACCCTTGGGGGTCGCAGCATGATCCCCGGAGTCATGAGAGTGGTGCTGCAAGATGTATATACCTTTTCAAAGACAGAGAAAATCATTTTGATGAGCTCATACAAGCTTGGCTGAATGGCTCCATCTACAGGCCACAGAAGACATACTTAACGTTGTTTATGAATCTGTTGATCTGTTGAATGAGCCGCTTCTTACTGACAGAGGGTCATGATGGGCCACTGAACTTTTAAGCATTTTTCAGCACCAGGCTAAGGATTTGTCATTTGTGGTGAAGTGGTAGATGAGGAATGCAGGTCCAGTAAGTGAGCAGACTCACTTTTTGATTATTCTTCTGTAATTTCCTTAACATTTATACTATGGGAGGAGGGGGTACCTTGGAAAAGGATGGGGGTCGCAAAATACTTTTATCCCCAAAAAATGGTTGCCATGGCAAAAAGCTTAGTAACCGCTGGTCCAGGTGTATGTAACATTTAGGCCTCAACTGTAGGTGGACAGTGAGTATAGGTATATTAGAAACGGCATCCACCTTTACTTAAATGGGTCTTACCCAAGTAGAATTTCAAGACCAGACATGAAATCCTCTAACCCTGTGGTACTCAGTGCTCACCAACCTTTCTCCTGGAGATCTGCCATCCTACAGACTTCAGCTCCAGCTCTGTTTGACCCATGGGATCCATCTAACTCTTGCCTTCAGAAATGACTGATTTGCTGAATAAGGAGGTTAGATCTGGGTTGGCGGTGAAACCTGCAGAATGGTAGATCTCCAGGAGGAGCATTAGCGACCACTGATCTAAGCGCATTACAAAAGCTGAGCTCCAGATTGATCCTCAGTAGTTCTGTAGGTGTAGAAAGGGTCCTTGTTTGCATTATATAATGCAAATTGGAACAGTCTAGAAAGGATCTTTTTCCATGATGTTAGAAAAGGAATCAGTCCACAAAATACTGTTGATGTTTATAATAGGAAGCTGGCAAGCAAAGCATTAATTTATTTGTAATCAAATGCTTTGTGAGCAAAAACCTGTTCAACTCACTGACAGCAGATCATTTAATGTGGTGTATTTAATTCCTCTTAAATGGATAGACTGAAGAATTAACATAATAGCATTTTGTTAATTTTACTATGCATTTTACTGGATGTTTAAAAATTGTGTAGTAGCTACTTTCATCTGCTGGCATTTCTCTTGAACTTTTGGGTAAGCTGCATGCGCGAAGGATTATGGATTGCAGAAGATCTGAGAAGGATGCCCAATCTAAATCTCTGGACTCCAGACTTGCAAAGATGCTAACTTCATGTGCGTGTTACCAAGAAAGACCACAGGGCCATAAGGCGGTCTACAGTGCCAATCATCCATACCATAAATGGGATAATGCTGTTTTTCTGTGAACTTCCAAACACAACATGAACTAAACAGGAGGAGCTAAACACATAAAAAAATGAGATGGTTCAGACGTGTATGTTTTGGTGTCAGTATCAACCACCGAGGTGGCTTGAGTTGAAGTTCCCTCTCATTTTTTTACACTTGCAGCTATGCAGCCTTGTACATCTGACGTGATGATGTTGAGCATTTCAGAGAACATCACAGAACATAGGTCTAAAGCTTGTGACACTGGAGACAAGTCCAAAACTTACTGGGCAGGATACTGCAGGGACGTCCTTGAAAACGGTCAGAATGTAAGCTACTTTACTTGACTAAATTTGAAAAATTACTAGTGCGAAAAAAAACTACTAGTGCAGCCCACCTGGACCACAGTCTAGCTTTTGGAATCCACCTTCTAATACTCTTGTTTCAACTCAAGAAGGACTTGTTAATTAGGTAATTAGGTAATAAAGGAGAAAAAAACACCAAAATATGCAGGGCCAGGGACCAGGACCAGGACTAGGGATAGAAACCACTACTCTAGTCCTTCATCAGTGGTCATTTCCAGACCAGACAACAGCTCCTGGCTGGACATTTGTAGATGGACCACTTTAAACCTAGCAGTGATTCTAAAAACTCCAGGAAAGCTGCTGTACCTGATGCACTCATTCCAGCGCCACAAACACTACCGTTCTCACATTACATCAGTCACACTGCTTTGTTGGGAATCATCCGCCACCCAAATAATATCCAATTGTTGAATGAATTTTGTACACGTATAACATAGACCTGTAAGTTATACGGACCTCATATGCTGGATGGTGAGTAGAAATACGAGCTCGATGTTTCTAATGAAGTAAATGTAAAGTAAGTGATGAGTTTAATTTGCTGGATGTAAACAATGGCTTGTTTTCAGGATGGAACAGATGGGCAAGAATATAGATATTCCAGAGAACTCCTGGAGATGTTAATCACCATAATGACTAAATGTATGTTTGTTTTCTTGATCAGTACCGTGAGATGCTAGAGGTCAGCTGCAGTAACATGGCTCTGGAATTTACATTGTGCGGGGAGGGCCTTGCGCCCCTTGTCACCTGCTCACTTGAGGGAGGGGTTATGAACTTCGGATATGTGCTGGAGAAAGAAAGTGCCACCCAAGTGTTCACAGTAAGACTTTAGCCCATTATTAGCAGCCTTATTATTACACATCTTACCGAACTCCAGTGACTTTTACTTTTTAACCACTTACACCCTGCACTTAAGAAAATGCTTTACATTCACATGACAGAACTGTGCAGAAGCCATATGTATTGCAATTAATGCCATTTGGGCAGGAAGGACTTATCTGCTCACCAAAGCACTTTGTATGAATAATAATGAACAATGAATAAATACAAATGCATGAAGAAACAATACATTGTGATTGTGTGAAGTCCAGGAGGTTTTTATAGCACTTCTGACTCTCCCTTTATATTTCTGTAAATATCTGTCACCCTCATTTCTTCTCTGATGTGCAGCTGCAGAACTCTTCCCCTCTGCCTGTTCAGTTCAGTGTGTTGTTGGACAGTCTCTGCCCTTCCAAACACAGCGACAATCGCTTGCTCCCAGCATTCCTCTCAGCACACTCTATACCACACACAACTTTGGGTAAGTAGGCAGCGGATGCCTATATACAATTATTATATTATAATAAGATGCTGTAAAAAAAGAAGAAGAATTTTTACTTGTGTCTAGAATGATGAACGGACCTGTAGATTCTTCCATAATAACAGGAGAGCGATTCAAACTAGGGCCACTGGTTGCAGGACATCATTAACATAACGTTGGGCTGTCAAAGTGCCTATAACGAAGACCAAAGGTCTGGCATCGTATGAAATTGCACCCCACACCATGACACCAGGCCAACTGGACACGTGACGCATGACAGCAAACCGTTCATCTCGTTGCTGACCACGGTGGCTCCACACACGGATTCGTTGTTCGTCTCCACCGAGACAAAGATGGGTCTCATCACCGAAGATGACCCGCTGCCATTCTGAGTCACATATGTCCAGTACACTCACTACGTTTACTTCCTCTGTAACTACCTCGACTAACATTAACTTGGACTATAACTGACTACACAGCAGTACATGAGAGATTTCTGAAAGATGCCTGGCTCAGCCATTCAGGTGAAGTGTTGCTATTAGTGTGATTTGCACTGTTTGTATTTGTGGCATACTGATAAACCAATATCTTAGGAAGAATTCCAACCTGCATATCAACCATTAATATTGCCTCCCCTTAAATACTAGAATTACAAATTCTTCCTTGAACATTTTTAATACTGCTTGTCATCCCACACCACTGACAAGTCGCTGCTTTAGCCATATACTGACATGCATACGTGTCAGAAATTGCTTCAAGGTGGTGGCGTTCTCTATTGCCGATAATGATACAGTGTATAAGGCTAGTATCTGCGGCAATACCTTCATTGTAACCTTGATGCTAATGCAACAGGCACATCCATGTTACCAAGCTAATGGAAATTGGCATTGGTAAATTTGTATTACAAGCTATTTGCATTGGACATTGTAATGTGTGGCTGGCAAATGCTTATAATTTTGTGACTGTATATAGTATTTTTGCTCAAACAAGCTAAAAACATTTACCATGCATGGTCTATACCAGGGGTCCTCAGCAGAATATCATTTTTTAGGTAAAAATAAAACAATGCTTCTCTGCAGTAAAATAAAGCTCTGCTGATCATTCTAACACAGTTAATAACACAGTTAACAATAATGTTATTAACCGCTGGAGTTAATGTAGCCTATAACTGTTAATTCACCCTTTAACCCTGAAGGTTGCCATGCAGCCTGCTGGTCATCATAACAACGCAGACAACAGTTTGGCCGAGCTTGAAGCTAATGAAAAGGCAAAGAGAAAGACTTAAGATGAACATTTAAACAATTTGTAAAAAGAACTGTTTTATTTGTGTTTATAATCAGTCTGGCTGGTTTCATGATATGTTTAGTCTGCAACGAGAAACTGTCAAACACTAAAAAGTCACAAAGCTGAAGTCAGCTTCTTGTTCTCCAGCTTCTTGTTCTCCAGCTTCTTGTTCACCAGCTTCTTGTTCACCAGCGTCTTGTTCTCCAGCGTCTTGTTCTCCAGCTTCTTGTTCACCAGCTTCTTGTTCTCCAGCGTCTTGTTCTCCAGCTTCTTGTTCACCAGCTTCTTGTTCGTCAGCTTCTTGTTCACCAGCTTCTTGTTCTCCAGCGTCTTGTTCACCAGCTTCTTGTTCTCCAGCTTCTTGTTCACCAGCTTCTTGTTCGTCAGCGTCTTGTTCACCAGCGTCTTGTTCTCCAGCTTCTTGTTCACCAGCTTCTTGTTCGTCAGCTTCTTGTTCGTCAGCTTCTTGTTCGTCATTTACATTTACATTTATGGCATTTGGCTGACGCTCTTATCCAGAGCGACTTACAGTTTGATCATTTTACACAGGCAGGCCAAGGTGGTGTTAGGAGTCTTGCCCAAGGACTCTTATTGGTATAGTGTAGGGTGCTTGCCCTGGTGGGGGATTGAACCCCAGTCTACAGCGTAGAAGGCAAAGGTGTTAACCACTACACTAACCAACCACACGTCAGCTTCTTGTTCTCCAGCTTCTTGTTCACCAGCTTCTTGTTCACCAGCTTCTTGTTCTCCAGCTTCTTGTTCTCCAGCTTCTTGTTCTCCAGCTTCTTGTTCACCAGCTTCTTGTTCTCCAGCTTCTTGTTCACCAGCTTCTTGTTCACCAGCTTCTTGTTCAGATTTTCCTGTTCCATTTTAAATTGTGCCTAAGGTACCAGAATGTAACTGCTGCACCATTTAAGGTGGGATGGGCAAATTCTTACATTTGAATGAAAAGCTGAATTCAGCCTGGTAAAAAGTTGAACGTTCAGAGACATTTTACCTGGAAAGTATTTCACTTTTGCGGAAGAGATTCCTGTCGGAGATGCGAGAAAAGCCGTGATAGCTGAACTTAGGCTGAAAGCAGAGCAAAGTACGTTTTTGTTTGTTTCATATTTTTAACTTACGAGGACATACTGAGACATATTTACAGCCAAGACAGTAAAGTGGACATAAAATGTTGGGGTGGTTCAACAAAAATTAAACCCAAGGTGGTTTGATTTTTGTTGAAAGGATAAAATGGCTCTTCCTAACATTTGGGTTGTCCACCTCTGGTTTATACTGTGCTCTGTGGCAGTCATAGTGGAGCTCTCTACCTCCGGTTAAGATCCACAGCCCCTACCTTGTCCCCTCTACTGATACAGCCAATTGTCATTAATATGCAAAATCAACATCCACTGTTTAAGCTGTCTTTCACAGAGGAAATGACAGAGTAAAACACTTCAAACAAAGAATAATATAGGGTGTGATATTTTTAGAGTACAGGGAACTATATTATATATGAAGTTGTAAGAAATTTGTAAAATGTGTCATTCTTAATAAGTTCTTGATGTTCCCAGAATGTGAATAGAACATCTTGAAATAAAATGAAGTTGTTGCCTTTAGTTCTCTAATTCCCACCCACCTCCACTAGCTTAATGCTGATATCACAATATGCCAGTGGAAGGCTAATTTACGCAGAATTATGGATCGTGCATTAAATTTAACCATGATCTGAGATTGGTTCTTGTTTCTCTGTGACAGTGCATATTCTCTCAAGTTGTAGTCTTTGTGTTACAGCGTTTAATTTTACAGTCTGAGCAGGGTGAGGTACTTTTGTACCACTGGTTAATCCATACAGAGTTCAAATTTTAAAGCTCTGAAATGTGTCATTTCTTCTTCTGTGAGTTCTGTGTCCATTAAATCATCTTATTTTGTTCTGTTTTTTTTTTTCTCATCTTCACAGGCACTCAGAACTATAGTGGGCAGAGTGTGTTCACTGTGTCTCCCATAGGCGGCATTATTGGCCCTGGAAAATCTCAAGACATCACTGTGACCTTCCAGCCTGACCATGAAAGCCTACATTACCGGGACATACTCAGAGTGCAGCTCATGAACAAAGTGAGAATGACCTGCTGATAGCTGTAAATTATATTGCAAATTAAACTGTAACAACAATGCTAGGGGTGTTAATCTCTGACCTCACAGTGATTCAGTTTAATTACAGTGCGTTGAATACTTAACTTTGAATATCATTATAATTTATTATAATTAGTTCTAACATTCCACAATCAATGTAGCTGAATCAACACAGTCAGACTTTAATATGATTATATTGTGTATAATTAAATAAATAGTAATTATATTTTGTGTGTGTGTATATTAAGTGATTAAGTTAAGATTAAGTGATACATTTTTGATCCCACAACCGGGGAAATTCCACCTCCGCATTTAACCCATCTGCGAAGCATGTCCACATGTTTGTATTAAATTGTATTATATTTACACAATTTCCATAATTAACTAACCTAAACCACTTGGTCACCTAAGCTGTACGTAAAATGCTGTATGTACATTTTTTCTAGAGGTAAGAGGTAGCCTCTAGAGCTACAGGTAACCTAGCTGCTCTAGGGAAATACCCAGTCATGTTAGCTTGGTTGTTTTACTGCAGTGAGTCACATGAAGCACATTGAACTTCCAAAGCACGTTGGCAATTGTTTTCAGTTCTGTGTAGTGTTGTGAGTTACATACAGCAAGAATTACAGTACATAGCAGAGAGAACCAACAGGCGGCTTCTTAACAAATTCTCTTTCGACTTTTGGGATGCGTGCCTGTACATTTCTTAGAAGAACGTGAGTTCAAGCATATTTAACAAGCCGTTTAACAGCAGATTGTTCCTCTCTTAATTTCCTGGGTGAGTATTGCCTTCTAAGCATCATCATTTGGTTACTTGTCAATTATTGGCAATATGCAAATACATTGCCCTATTGCCCATGCTGAATAAATACACATATGTACATGTTTATATAAGTACATACATATGTGTGTATGTATGTATATATATATATATATATATAAGCACATGGTAAATGACATGACATGTATTTTGGTGACTAACTCCATTATTTTCATATTAAATCTTTTTTTTAAAAAGGCAATATATTTACATTAAAATGAATAAACTTCATTTTATTCCTCCCAGAATCAAAACCGATCGGGGGTACACTCATCCAACCGTGGATACAGCTTAAGTAAACTATTTAAAAAGAGTGATTTGATAAATAAATAAATAAAATCGAATAATTTGTCACAATTTCATGTTTGAAACACTTAAAATCAATGTTGCAGTTTTGCAAGAGGTGTCGTTTTAAAAGTGTCCACCTTATTGTGAATGTTTGTCCATATTCTAAGCAAAGACGTTAGTTTTATTTTCAGTAGTGGTGAATAACTTTTTTATTAATGTGTGGTTGTGACATCGGACATTTTTTGGGTGATACAATTGATGTTCCTGTTTAAAAGTGAATTTATGCAATTATAAAAGCTATAAAACAAATAATAATAAATTAAATATATTCTTGCAGATAAAAAATACATTTTATCCATTTAAATCTTGAAGGTTATTTTAAATGACCATTTAAATCATTAACCCACATCCATGAGTTTATGTGCATGCATGTATTTATCATGCGTGTGTGTGTGTGTGTGTGTGTGTGTGTCCGTCCACAGCAAAGCGTGTGTGTTGTGGAGTTACGGGGTGCAGCACGGTGTCACACCATGTTTGTGTGTGGTGGGGACACGTTAGACGTGTGCTGTGAATCGCTCATCCCCAACCACATATACAGCACGGCACAAACAGAGCGCACAGGTAGTGCTCTTCTCTCTTTCTCAACATCTGTGTCATATACCATTATGTTTGTATATATTATATATATACGTTTATCTATATGTTCATACCTCAGAATTTCATTCACTACTTCCATACTTTTGAGGTTGCATTACAGAAACATCCTTAATCTGAAGTCCTACCTTGTCAGTAATCATGACCATTTCAGTTAGTATCTTACTTAGATGACCAGCTATTACAGAATAACCTTTCTCAAGTTCATTATCAGCTCCTTCATCATATATTAACTTCAGATTGGACAGGAAATATTACAGAACCATCTTCACCTCTCAGAATTCCCCAGTACCTAACTTGGGAAAAACCCCAACTGTGTTTTAATGACATAGGGCTTTAACTGAATGACGATGTTTACATCTTAACCATTTAAACCTGTAGGAAATGTCTTAACTAATTAAGCATCTTTTGAAGATAGAACTTTCTCCATCATTCAATAGTGTTAGGATTGTTTTTCTTTTGCAAAATCCCAGCATTTAAAAAAAAAAATCATTCAAGTATCCCAACGGAATATTTTAGGAAATATTTCAGAATGTCATGCATGCAACGCACAATTTCTGCAGGATCAACATGCAGTTTCCAGTTCAGTGAATCCTTCAGTAAAAAAAGTCTAACTCTGGATATTAATGTATGTCAATGGTTGCTTGGTAACAAGTCTCACAAACCAGAGATTACCTATTGTCAGAGAGTCTAGGGTGTTTTATAGCTAAGAAACACCTACCTAAACACTGACAGCCAAAATAACCAACCACAGTCCTTTGTTTTCTGTGATGTGTAGACAGCAGGAGTCCAGTTTTCAAAAAAAGAAAAACACGAGAACCAAGAAGGACTTAAAAATAATTTGTAAATGTGATGCCTTGATTTTTTTCAGCTGATTGTGTTTCCCATGGGAGGTGAAGGTCACCCAAGTACACTTTCGCCCCATTTTAATCATATCCCATTTCCATTTTGTCCAATGTGAATAAATTCTAATTAGAAAATATTTCACATTGTTATTAATAAACATAGCACACAGTATCTCTTTCACCCTGTGGTCATCTCCACAACCTAAACCTTTTTAAACGAAGGTTTTGTTTATCCAAATTCCTCAGTACGCCTCTCTGGGATTTCCCATGATGTCTAACTACATATTTTATGCTTTGTTCGAATATTTGATTAAGTCAGCAAGTACTATGTTGAGATTTCCATATATTCAAAAACCCACTGACTTTCCCTCAAACCTGTGGGGAGCACTGTATACCTACCTCTGAAAGGCTCATGTTGTCATTGCCCAGTCCTGTCAGGCTGATAAAACGCACAGTTGAGTAGTTTAGTGTCATCTAGTCACCTGAGTGTTGCTGCAGTACTGCAATTTCTCTCCCATCTAGTGCTGTATATATTAGCAATAGGGCTTTTTCTCTTTTTTAACCTTTATAACTATAATCTTTCCTTTCAAAGTAAACACACAATGTGATTATTTTGCGGGAAGTTTTTTGTAAGCGTATTTTTTCAAGTCTGAATGTATACTATGCCTCTCTTGCTGTCTCATACAGGGGCTGAGAAGCCACCCACCCCAGTGTTGTTGACTTTGAAAAGTGTGTGTGGTGAGGGTAGGGTGATGGCGGCAACGCGGGAGTTAGAGGTGGGCTGCATTCGTACTGCACAGCCAGTCCCCAAGAAGGTAACAACCAAAAAAAACTACACACTCCATACAATGTATGGGACACTTTAACATAGATTCACCAGACCCTCACAAAAGCTGTGTGGAAAATTCCACCAAATAGGGTCAAAGTTGAAAACACATTTTGGAATTTTAGCTGACTTGGACTTTTGCCTTAAGTAACCTTATGCCTTGAACAGGTGTACATAAAACATAATCACAATATTTTTCATTAAAACACAAAAAAAGTTCTCAGCTGCAGAAAACCTGCGTTTTGGTAGTGACAATTCTTACGCTTGCACACTGGTTTTCAGACTCTGGGACACATTTACTTCTAAACAGTGTGATCTAACTGCTCACCATGTGAAATACATTTTTATTCAAAAAGTTCAACACATGATAAAGCTAAATCTTTCAACTTCACTTTAAAACACTGTAGTGGTATATAGTACATAGAACATATTATGCACTGTAAAATTTAGTTGTTCGGGACTCTTCCCAATAGAAAGCACCCTATAAAGGATGATGTTGTATATATTTAGCAGAGGTGGGCGAAGTACACAAATTATGTACTGGAGTTAAAGTAGAGATAACCAAGATAAAATAATTATTACTCCAGTAAAAGTAGAAGTTCCTCCCTTTAGACCTCCACTTGAGTAAAAGTAGTAAAGTATTTGCCTTCAAATGTACTTAAGTATAAAGTAAAAGTACTAAAACCTTAATGAACTTAATGCAACTTACGAGTTTAAGTTGAATAAAAACTGGCTTTGAACTCAGGATCACAGATGAGCTCCTTTACTATGTTGATCTGTAGGCGTCTGTTCATAAACATAAACCAGCCCAAACTCATTTACTATAAAATGAAATGGTGTTTGTAGAAATTCAGAAAAAAGCCGCGTCAGTCTCGACTGCATATGTGGACATATTTCTATATTGAGCTCTATTTACACAAAGTTAGGTTAGTTCATCATTTATGTTGAACAGACTCTCCCAAAGTTTTACGCTGCTGCGCTGACGTTGAACCGCGTGCTGCACTGGGTCGGTATGACCAACAGGTCAAAACCAGCTCTAAACAAAGTGACCGCTGGGCCCTGATTGGTGCTCTGGCTTTGCGCTTCTTTCGTTTTGACATGTTACGTTTTTATACACACAGAAACCAA
Source organism: Pygocentrus nattereri (assembly GCF_015220715.1). NCBI lineage: Eukaryota > Metazoa > Chordata > Actinopteri > Characiformes > Serrasalmidae > Pygocentrus > Pygocentrus nattereri. The sequence continues at coordinate 18,408,943 of NC_051239.1, forward strand.
AAGGAACAACAGATTTCTCAAAATGTAGGAGGAAAAAGTCGGATATTAGACTCTGAAATGTAGTGGAGTGAAAGTGAAAAGTCGCCCAGAAACTTCAGTACAGATACACCAAAAATACTAAAGTACAGAAACTAATTACATTTACTGAGTTACTGTCTACCACTGATATTTAGCTTATTGTCTCAATCAATGCCTTGAACCTAAATAGATCATAACATAATCTTTGGAAAGGTCTGAATACTGAACTGTTTGTTTAATAGTTTTACTGTAAGACTGCAGTCTGATCTAATACAGAGGAATGGTCCATATATTCATATCTTTATGTATTTGTATGGTCTTTATTACACCACAAGCCTCCTCACTGTTTATGCATTCAGACTGTGCTGAATATAGTTTTTAGTCTGAGGTAGAACCTGGTGCACAGTTAGGTTTTTTAAGGTAAAGTGGGACAATTTGTCTGCATAACTGACACATTGCTTTAAGCTTAAGGGAAACATGTTAGCTGTGGACAAGTGGCAGTACAGTAAATCCTGTAAATATCTTTAATCTTAATTCATTTATAACACAAACTGGACTGGCCCAGTATTTTCAAAAAACAAGTTTCTTTGGCGGATGGGTAAGGTAAACTAACACTGTCTTAATCAGGTTCAGGTGTCACTAAGGTAAACTAATATATGTACCTTCTGGCTTTGACACATTGACATGCCATGGTATATTAGCTCTTTAAAATGTGCCACAATGGGTCACATTTTTATTTTTTTCTTTAGATTTTTTTAACAACATTTAAAAATTATAGTTGTCTTTTGTATTGTGTCAAAATTTCCACTACGAGTTAAGCGTCTATTGCATGATGTTGCCTCAGGGCAACAAACTCATTTTCCTCACTTTACAGTGCTAAGGTGACATGTATTTACTGGTCATGAGAGGGTTAATACCTAAGGGAACGGTTTGAGCAGACCAGTAAAGAGCGTGTACTTGGGCACATTAGAATCTTTTGGGCATTCTTTTTTTTTTGGGCAAACTTTTTTTGGGATGGTGCAGCTTTTGGACGACACAACTTTTTCATCAGATTCACATCTACTACAGTGCAAAGTTACTTTACGTTCACTACATGTAAACAATTTGTTGAAATTGTAGTTCTCTCTCTCTCTCTCTATATATATATATATATATATATATGTGTGTATCAGTGGCTGCTGGTCTTTCAAAGAGGGGAAGCTCAATGTCAGCTTACATCATAAAATCATGTCAATGTATTTATCCATAGATTCTGCCCTCCGTTCCTTTTCAGGAAAACGGCCTTAGTTACACAGATCCCCAAAACCCAGTTTTGACCAGACAAGACATGATCCCTGAGATAATTTCTCTGAGCAAACACCCAGAAATGGGTTGCAGTTTGTCTTTCGACATTAATAGCTCAAAATAGCTGTCAATCAAAACGGGATTCAGCCTTTCGACTGATCCTCCAATCACCAACTGCACATATTTGACCATTAAATTTTTGACATTTTAGGGGAAGCTGAGCTTCCCTTGCATATATATATAGTTTTTTATTTTATTAATGATAACCTATTCTGTGTGAAAATGATGATATATTGTTTGATATATATTGATATATTGATGATGAAATTGTAATTCACTCTGGATAAGAGTGTCAGCAAAATGCCGTAAATGATGTATTGTTTGAAATATTGATGATATATTGTATGATATATTGACGATGATATATTGTTTGATATATTGATGATGATATATTGTTTGATATATATTGATGATGAATATATATAGTTTGATATATATTGATATATTGATGATGATGATACATTGTTTGATATATTGATGATGATATATTGATGATGATATATTGTTTGATATATATTGATATATTGATGATATATTGTTTGATATATATTGATATATTGATGATGATATATTGTTTGATATATTGATGATGATATATTGTTTGATATATATTGATATATTGTTTGATATATATTGATGATGAATATATATAGTTTGATATATATTGATATATTGATGATGATGATACATTGTTTGATATATTGATGATATATTGTTTGATATATAGATGATATATTGTTTGATATATATTGATATATTGATGATGATATATTGTTTGATATATTGATGATGATATATTGTTTGATATATTGATAATGATACATTATTTGTGATTGTGATTTTTTATAAGATCATTTTTATGCTTGATTTCTAAGTTATAAGAAAGCTGATTGGTTAGCCCACTAATCATGTGCTTGCTCAACCCAGCCTGTTAGAAAATACGACCGCTCACAAAAGAAAATGCCTGTAAAAGAAAAAGCAAATTAAAAAATTGCTAAATAACACACACCCATATGGTAACTAACCTCGTGCAAAACAATAACTGATATTAATGCTCTTAGCCAATGAAAATCATCTCTAAAAGCTACTTCTGTCAGGTGAAGGAAAAACGAATTCCTCAGAACAAACTTGCAGTGAGAATGGCGGTGGCAGTAAATTAGAGTCCTTTAAGCCCTATGTCAGGTGTTACGGAGGCGTACTCCACTCAAACAGACGCTGTCAATCATCTGGAATGGCTTATTTGTGTTCATTTCTCAAAACTTTCTAAACTAACAGACAGACTTATACTGACTTTAAGGTAAGCTGAAGTTTACTGTCATGTCTAACGATAAATAGTGTTTATAAAGCAGTGCTAAGACACAAGGTAGGTGGGCAGCTTGTGTTAAAGTGTATACGGCAGCATGCTCAGTACTCAAAACTAATTCTGAACGCTGCAAAAGTCATTATAAAGAATGCCACAGCATGCGCTAACATAGCTAATAACTCTCTGCACTCCTCTCCTTCGTCTGTTTCCTCTCCCCTCGGTCAGAATGTGGAGTTCCTCTGGGAGGACGTGGCTGCTTTGCAGCAGCATGGCTTTAGTGTGGACCCTACCAAAGGAAGTGTGGATGCGGGACACAGGCGCACCATCACTGTCACTTGGACGCCCCCTGCTGGACACACTGTGAGTCGCAGGAATGAAAAACCTCCAGGCCTTATTTGTCCAGCATTTTTAATCAGAGTGGGTAGGCACTGACTTTTGGATTTATCGGATTTGTCAGCTCATGATTCTGAAGCAGTCAGGTGACTAAACACAGAAATAACGTGTAGTATTAAGATGGAAAAAAGAGTGTGAATGAAGATATTCAGGAAAACGTCAATAGAGGAGTGCAAATACAATGCAATACACAATACACATATAATAAGTAATTATTTAATCAGGGAAGCTTTATTATATCCATAATGAATTTGGTCAAGGTTACAATTGCATTCCATGTAGTTGTTCTCATAAATTTGACCTATAATAATAATGATTGTAGTGTACTTTCTTGTTAAGTTCCAGGCTGCAATTAACAATGCATTCCCCCAGTCAAGGACTATGCCAGTCAAGGACTTCTAAAGAGTTTTCCATCTCAGAAAAAGATGCTGCCAAAGGTTTTTTGTCTGATGAACCATTTTTGGTTCCCTGAAGAACCGATAAGATTTGGGAGTGTCAAGATCCTTTTAAAGGTTTAAAGAATCTTCACGTAATGTAAAGGTTAGACACCAAGTCTTTGTTAAACCTTTATTATGTGGAGGTTCTTTAGACTTACAAGGTTTTTACACTCACACATTCCAATCACTAAAAGGTTCTTTAGGGAACCAGAGATGGTCCCTCTAATGTGCCACACAAATATCCCTTTTGGCGTCTCTGTTTTTAAGAGCGCAGGACTAGGGTTGGTGACCACTGGTATAGATTGTCCTTCCCTGTGGATGCACCCTTACAACTTTTTTTATTTGAAACATATGACAGACACAACATATGCTCTGAACATTGTTTTGCGTGCTTGTCAGTGTAATGACATGCCATCAGTGACGCCACACACATATTTCGGTGACTGAGGCTTTATTTAGATGTATACAGTAACACAGAGTCTCCCTAAAAAGCTTACAGTGATGCTCAGAAAGGTTCTTAAAAAGTTAAATGAATGTAATGTAAGAAATCGAAAGACGTCGTGCCAGTTTGAGCATATTTAGGCAATTTAACGGATTGCACTCATGCCCCATTAACCCCCATTTTAAGCCTCTCGAGGAAATTCACTGATGTAGAAAATCACTTAATAAATAAAGCTCCAGTAATCAAAAAAGTGTCTGGTTTACCAACAGCATTACATAACACATTATAATAATTTATTGAGCCATGACAGCCAACAGTGAAATTTAGGTCAAACGTGTGAGCTTTCCCTTCATCCATTTCTCATTCACTCATACCAGCCCAACACCCACCAACAGGCCACTGCCATTCCAGTCAAATAACACCACATAATATCTACTTAGTGGTGGTCCTGTAGTGGTTGGGTGTGTAAATCAGGGCTGCTATATTGAGCAAAATGGACTACAGTCAATATCTGTAAACATAAATTGCATATAGATGGTACGTGTACCTGATAAAATGGCAGCTCATTGTATTTTATCAGTAAGACAGTAGTGATGTGAAGCCCACTGTATCAGTGCTGTGCTGTTATAAAAGTTTCAGATGGTCTAAATATTATATTTGCATCAATATTTGACCCAGAATCATATGCAAGTTTCTGAAAAGTCAGAGCAACTAGTGCTAACTTTGACCACACAGCGGCAGATGCTAATGACTGAGGATCGCAGGTACTGCACTATAATGGTGTCATGCACTCAGGTCCATAAATATTTGGAAATGTTAGTGTTATTTTGCTGTATATTGGAGTTGAAACGAAATAATGAGCTCCAAGTTGCAGACTTTCAACTTTTTTAATGTGAGGGCATTTCACACCAGCTGAACGCTGTAGTAACCACCCCTCCACACACACACACACACACACATACACCTATACACACACACACACACACGCATTTTTTACAGGCTCAAAAGTAATTGGACAAACTAATAAAATCATGAACTAAATTGTAATTTTTAATACTTAGTTGCAAATCCTTTGTAGTCAATAAGTGCCTGATATCTGGAAACCATAGACGTCACCAGATGCTGGGTTTCTTCCCTGGTGATGCTCCGCCAGGCCTTTACTGCAGCTGTCTCCAGTTTCTGCTTGGTTTTGTGAAATGCAAGCTCAATTGGATTGAGGTCAGATGATTGACTTGGTCATTACAGAACTCTCCACTTCTTTGCTTTAAAATAAGTCCTGGGTTGCTTCCTCAGTAGGCTTTGAATCATCGTCCATCTGCAGCGTGAAGTGTCATCCACTGAGTTCTAAAGTATTTTAGATAATGTCTGTAAGATGATTTCAGAACTGCACACAACTTTTTCGAGTTTTTTTTGGCAAACTCTAAACTGGTCATTCTGTTTTTCATACTTATTGGTGCTTTATAACGTCTGTCTTTACTCTGTGAATTCCTCTGTAGATTGTTGATTTTGACACATACATGCCAACCCTCTGCGGGGTGTTCTTGACTGTTGTGAAGGGTTTTTTTTCTTCACCAAGGGAATAATTCTATTTTCCGTGGTCTTTCGGGCCTTGTGGAGTTTCTGAGCTCACCAGTGCATTCTTTCTTTTTCAGAATGTACCGAGTAGTTGATTTACACACACCTACATTTTTGCTATATCTGACTTTTCAGCCTGGCTTGCTTCAGCTTACTTTGGACTTAATATTGATCGTTAATTTCAAAAGATTCCTAATGCAAACACCACACCTGACATCAGCTCCAGACTTTTTTTATCTACTTACTTGTAAGTAAAATAATTCAGGAATAACACACAGCTGTCCATGTAATAATAACTTTTGTCCTGCTAAAAATAGGTTGTGTATGGAAATGGTTGTAATTCCTGCACCGTTCACTCAGTTCGGGGGTAAATGCCTTCAAATTAAAGCTGAAAGTGTGCATATTCATTATTTTATTTCAACTCCAATATGATGTGATAAATAGCTAAAATAGCAATAACTTTGTCAGCGTTTATATATTCATGGACCTGACAGCATCTGTTGCTTTTTATTTTCATGCAAAAAAAGGAGAGACCTTTAAATTTTGAATCTTTGAATCAACGAAAGGGAAAAAGCCATCACTGTATCTTGGTGATTTGAACTGGATTCATTGAAATCCTGTGTTTTTGTGGCCTCTAGACAACAGATCATACGCCTGTCTTTGTTTTTCAGTTTTTTTAGTAATTGGTTTTGTGTGTTTTTACGTTGTTTTCCAGCCCAGTGAAGTTGTTCAGGTGCGTGTTCCCTTGACTTTGAAAGGAGACGAGACTGAGGTGTATAGCGTCACTCTCATGGCCTGCATATCCCACAACGCTCACTCTGCATAGGACCTGAAACCTTTGACGAATTTTTTTGAAAAACTTTTCATTCTTCTGTAAATGCCATGATTTTAGACTTCAAGCGTTTATATTTATGATGTCAATATTAAACATCTCTTTGTTACTTAATAATAATAATCAAGTAGTTCTAATTCCTGTGATTTGTTCAATTTGTTACTTTCTTTTTACTGTTTATTGATAAAAGTGTTGTAAATGTTCTCTACAATTTTATGTCACGCATTAAGCATACAATTTTATTTTACTAGTAGGAATTACATGCTTGAATTGATTTTGTGCCAATAAAAAATGAATTGTTATAGGAAAACATTTCAACATTTAAAGACTAAACTTTCTATTCTTTTGCATGTTTCCTCTGGGTGCTCCCGGTTTCCTCCCACCAGTCCAAAGACATGCAGTCAGGTGAACTGGAGATGCTAAATTGCCCCCGGGTGTGAGTGAATGTATATGTCTGTGTGTGCCCTGTGATAGAGTCCTGTCCAGGGTGTTTCCTACCCACTGACTGCTGAGAGCACAACCCAGTGCTCCAGAACTGTATATACTGTGGCAGTGCAACATGATTCACAGGCAAGTAGACACGACTCCTCATCCTATTTGTCTCATTTACAGAGCCTGGGGGGTTTACATTTACAGAGCCTGGGGGGTTTCCTCTGTCAATATATTTTACTGACAGCTGACAGAATACATGCAGAATTTCCCTGAATATTACAGAAAGAGTTCGAACTTAAAGACCCCAACCAGTTGCCTTCTGTCAAAAATAAAGACCTGTTTCATACATTTCAGTAAAACCTTTTTCCCGTTGCATTAAAACAAGTTTCATACTTTCCTTTTTCTCCTGCAACCTTTTTTTATATTGCTGTTTGTGCATAACCCCCAGCGTACAGCCTATTCAAGACTACATGTTGATTGACAGGCCTTGCGTGAGACATAACAGTCCACTTTAGTTTTCAGTAGAGCACAGGCATATCACACTAACCCAGCTTTACATGGGCGGGTATGAAGAGAAGACCAATACAGAGCACAATGTAGGAATGTGTTTGATTATTTGAGTATACGACCCTAAATCCCTCAGTAACCCTTGCATTTTTGCTTTGCAACCTGCACACCAAGATTTAGGTTTATGTACTGAAAGATTCACTGAAAAACTGCAAAATACAAAGTAAAAACATGTTACATGAGTGTCTTACCAGCCCTCACGTCAAAGATAACACCCAAAAACTGTCATTATGTCAGCTTTGCTGTCATTTCGTCTTATCACAGATGTGAATGAGATGTCGTTTCTCTAGGACACTGTGCTGCATTTAACATGGAACAATAAATACAACAAATACAGACAAGCTATACAAATACAATAATCTCTTCTGTACAATATACAATAACATAACAATGCAATAAAATGTTGTATGCTGTGGAAGTGTGGAACCCATCACTTGTCATGGATAATTCCATTGAAGTTAATGTAATTTCGCTCTAGAAAACCTGCGAACCCTGCAGAGACTGGACCTTAGAGGGGAATTCCACCAGCAGTGGGTGTGGCTGACACCCGTACTCAGTAATTAGGAGGGGTGTCCGCACAGTTTTTATATTTAACGCTGATAGTGGTAAAATAGTGGTCAATTTAAAAAAAATCGTAGAGGCATTAAATCAGACGTCTGGTTCCTATTACCACTGCTGTAAACTATGACTCAATAAGTTTCTATAGAAAGGAGGATTTCACATCAAACCACTCTGAATTACTTTATTTACATATTAACAACTAAATGTTGAAATTCAGAAACAATAAAATTCCATTTTGAGGCCTTCGGTCCAGCACCTCACTTGGGCTTGCTTGTCTGTATTTATCTAGATACTACAGAGAAAAGAATCCTGATTGGACAATGTCCGTTGGACTGCTTTATAGCCCTTTTTATTCCAACGAAAACTTACTAATGAAATAAGTAGCACAGCAATACTAATAGGGCTGGTGTCTCGGGAAGGGATTAAGCATTTTGAATGATGAATCTCCATTGAATGATGAATCTCCATTGAATGGAAAATACAGTCCATGGGTAGGCTTAATCCCTGTCTGTAGAGCTTAAATGCACCAAGCATGATGATCTTTTCAATAAAAATGAACTAAACATTCCAGACAGTATTTCTTAGTTTCCAGAAATCACGAAGCTTTCTCTGAAGTTTCCTCTGCAAGGGGTCCCAGGCCAATTGTGTTTTATGTTTCAGAGGAATGTTGCACCGTCAGTGCTTTTTAAGCGTTTTTAAATGTTATGTTCCAAATTGACAGCAGGGGGAGACTGAGAGCGCCCACTCAGCACATCATACATTTACAGCTGGGAAGATTAATTCAGGGAAGAGGAGGGTTCATTTAACTGCTTTTATTTGATTGACCAGGACAATACAATATTGTTGACCAGGACAATACAGAGCACACTCTAAGAATGTGTTTGATTATTTGTATATACCATGCAAAGATAATGGCCTTTATACTGTGTCTATCTAGCTTATCTAATTTAAATAAACAAGAGAAGATGATACAAAAATAAATGGCATTGTTTGTTACTTTTAAAATCCAGAGCTATATATGTTTATAGATTACAATGAAGCCATTCAAAACTCCAATCTATAAGGGATTTTTTCGCCACCTTTATTCTGACAGTCCTCACGGTTTGGGATGGGATTGGATAGTAGTACCCCCTGCTGCGGCATAATTGACCAGGATTTGTGGATGAGGTGGGAATATAGGTGGAAAATAATACACCCAGGCTGACTCACTGTTAGGTTAACAGTACCCCCTCTTGACCAAAGGGAAAACACTTAACAGGCTGAAGCGCAAAACAACAGAAACGAATTTATAATAGCAGCACCATTATGTTGAAGTCTGCATAACGTGGCATTTTGTGACTTGCTCTGTGTTTTAGAAGGAGCTTTAAGGGTGTGGTATGCAAATTTGCACTGGCATACCACATGCCAGTTAAACAGCATTGTTGTTTGTTGCCATTCATTAGTTACAGATGTGTGTTTATGTTTACTGTGTTATTGTGTTGGTCTGTAGGGTAGTTACTGTGGTTTTATGTCTGCCTCAGAGAGGAGTTATATAGCTAGAAGTGACCTTCCTCCTATTCTGGGCTGGGCTGGCAGTTTACCTTTGCTGACTGTTCAGTAAAAGAGCACTTACCTGTAAGCATAACATTCCTTGTGTCTTCCTCTATGCTGACACCACAGTGGTATCAGAAGTGGGATAGTGTCACCTAGCAGTGCTTCATCAAATCTAAAGGTGAGCTACGAAGAGCCTTGCAGAGGACAGTGTAGTGAAGTTTGGCAGTTGAGTTCAGCTGGAGCCTGATGAGAAGGGCCCAGTGCAAATTTGCCTATTGTGCTTGGAAGCTGGACTCTGCAAGTGTAACTGCAAGTGGTCGTGATCACAGCTGGGATGCATGCAGACTCAGTCTAGATTTCTTCGTGGCTGGAGCTATGCCCGACCTCAGGAAAGAAAGGCTAGAGCTTGGAGATGTGACAAGCAAAGCTGGTAGAGAGTCGAGGTTATGAGCAGCACCCTCACCAGGATTGTCACCATAATGGATGATGGAGAAGGTGGAAGGCGGCTCAGAAGATCGCCACTGCTACTTCAGTCGCCCCAGACTTGACACGGTGAGCTGTGAGGAGTTCCCCTTGCTCAGCAGGAGGACACAGAACTCTTTTGTCCCTTTGCTTCACCATGCCGGTGCTGTGGTTAGGAGTAGGGTGCCCACCGCCGAGGAGCACATGCGAGACACGAGAGACCGAAGCAGGGAGCATGTGCCCCTGCGCACCTCTTTGTTTGAACTGAGTTGGCTGCCAGGAGGCTGCCTCTGCTACTTGATCCATGTTTCAGAAGGGTTTTTTAGTGCCATATTACACAAAGCTATGCCACACGCACTACCCAATCCCCCACCCCCAAATGCTCCACCCCACTCAGCTTTACCCAGGACCACCCCAGAGCAGGTATTATTTGGTGGATCATTCTCAGCACTGACACTGACCTGGCAGTGAGTGGATCATGCAGCAAAGTTGCTGGAATTTTTAAACAACTGAGTGTCACTGCTAGACTGAGAATAGTCATCGACCCAAAATATTCAGCCAGCAGCGTCCTGTGACCAGAAAGTGACCACCAATGATGAACTAGAGGAGAGGCTGACCAACACAAACTGCGCAGCAACAGGTGAGCTTTTGTCTGTAAATGTACAGCTACAAAATTGACCCATGAGGTAAGTGTGTCTATAGAGTGGACAGTGAGTGGACACAGTGTTTAAAAAGTCATTTCCCTTTTTAAGTTTCGTAATGATGGGAAAAGGATTGCCATGTATCTATAAAGCACTGTTCTTTGACGTTTGAGTGTTTGTATCCAAAGAAATGAATAAAAAGCAGAAAGCAGTTGAGACTACAACCTTCCATTTTGCTAACCTGCGTGCCGCAAAGTGGCCTATGAAATTGCGAAATCGATCCATGCTTTAGATGGAATTTAAACCCAGCGATAAGCCCCTCCACCAAATGAGCCCAGAATCGTCTTGGGTGCGGACTAAAGCATTCGTGACAAGTGTGAAAACAAGGTCCATTCTGTTTGCGCATTTTATTCTGTTTAGGATGAAAACCACAATGAATACAGCAAGGGTTGGATTCCAGCACTATAGTAAGCTGTAGTACAAGTCCAGGTTCTCTCAGAACTGAACTCACTCACCCTCAGCTAGACTGAGCTAATCAGCTAGCCATGCAAACTTTGTAAAGCAGAATTTTTTTGAAGATAGTTCTTCAAGGGTTCTACAGGACAGTGGGTCTATTCAGAGCCCTGAGTTCTATTTAGAACAATTTTCATGCTTAAATGGTGAAGTGGGCTGGAGGTAAGGGAACCAGCCCTGTGACCGGAAGGTTGCCGGTTCGAGCCCCTCGACTGACAGTCCATGACTGAAGTGCCTTTGAGCAAGACACCTAACCCCCAATTGCTCCCCGGGTGCCGTGGATAGGGCTGCCCACTGCTCCGGGTAAGCGTGCTCACTGCCCCCTAGTGTGTGTGCTCACTAGTGTGCATGCATGTGGGTGTTTCACTGCACGGATGAGTTAAACGCAGAGGTCTAATTCCACAGTGTGCAAACACAGAGACAAACGGCTCTAAATTCGGATGGATAGAGAATGTGATGTATATGTTTCTATATAAAACCAAAAAGAGTTCTTCTGTTGTCAAAAGCTTGACATGGTATGGACAGCAGAACCCTTTTTGGTCTTATATAGAACCATGTTCGACAAGGTTTTATAAAGAACAATATACAACACATTCCCCATCATTCTGAGGACCAATTTCACCACTTAGGCACAAAACTGTTCTAAATAAAACTCATTGTTCTGAACGGAATCACTGCCTTTACTAAAGAACCCTTAAAGAACCATCTTTTTTTGAAGTGTGTAGTTTGCTATCTAAAACCCATTCTGGACATAGAAAACAGAGCCTTATAGTTTGCACTTTATAGTATTTTATTGGTAAAGACTATAAGCTTATGAGCAGCCTTCTCCACTATTTGTTTGCTGGTTTTAAAAGAGAAATCTGTCAGGTCGCAGTGATTTCTGGGCAACTTCTGCTGCCCAGAGGGCTCATCTTATCTTTACTTCTGCTCATAAAGAAATGGAACAGGCCTGAGGATAGCGTGGGGATTCCCCCAAGAGGAAGGCAAGGCAAAGTTGAAGAAGGTTTGTTAAAAACAGTTTTAAAAACATTTCTAGTAGAGTTGTCTCAGCAAGCAGATGATACTCCATTCAAAATCTAATATATATTTATACTCAGTCACTACCCAGCCAGTCTGTTGTGACGTTATTTGTTGAAGTAGCCTAATCAAACTCACTTCACGTTCACTGAAAAACAGAACTGTTGTTCAAGCAAGTGTTGAGTGGATATTCTGAAAATAGGAGGATGAGACGACTCCTTTTTTCAACATTCAGTGGTTAAAAATCCAAAAGCCACACATAATATCTCAATCTTAGAAGAGTTGGGTAATGAAAGTTGGATTTTAGGCTTGCAAAACAGAATTAACTCTGACTGCATGACAGATTTACATAGTTACAAGCTGTCGTGGTCAAGTTGTTGTTTTAAGCACGTTGTTGTTGTTACAGTGCTAAAAAATATCTGGTTGGGGCTTTAAATTCACTTTTATTAACTTAACACCATAATGTTAGTGTCGCATTGTGTAGTTTACTTTTCCACTGCATGGGCATTCATGCAAACATCCCAGAAAAGTTTTCTGTTGGGAAAGAATGATGTCATTCTGCGGAGTCACTGTTACAGGTTCCATCCACTGTACACAACAACGTAACACAGTCATGCGAAAACTAGAACAATTATCTGCAAAGTTCACTGGGCTGTTCTGCTTCCTTGTGAATGGCTGAAATCATTCTCATGCAGCAGCGTAGTCCATTTAGAAAGGCATTGCTAGAAGTAGCATTTGAGAGGTTTAGGCTCAGGAGCTCTGCTCAAGGTCATAAGAGCTCTAACTTCAACACCTGTGCATCTGTAAATACACTTTCCTCAAAGATAGTTTTAATCATACCTATTATATGTCAATATTTATCACTATTTGTTATTAATATTTCACTTTGTGGACATGGATTAAGCCTAGTCTTGGACTACACTGCACTGCCAATGGTATTATCATTAGGAAACCCAATTCTAGCATTAGGTCTAGTCTTAGTCTGGGAAATTGGTCTTTAAAGTTGATTTAACTCCAAGACGCTGGTGAACTGTGCACATTACTTCAGCATGGATGACGCTACATATAAATGGCCAGGGCTTGCAAGCAGGCCCAGAAGGTTTTACTACACAATTCTGTAGCCTAAGAACAGCTCAACCAGTTTGCAGTGGAGTCCCTGTGGTTATCGAATAATAAGGCCTACTGTGTAATAAGCCTGGGATTTTAAGGGGATAAGAAAAACATTTGAAGGGGAATTCTGGAATTCAAGATGTAAACAAAGTTGTTCAGAGTGGTCAGAACTGTTCACAGCTGTGGTAATAGAAAGAAAATGTCTGAAGTAAATGTCTGTGTATAGTGTTGTAAGGCAAAATTGCTTTTTTGTTGGTTTTTTTTCCAGATTTATAACATTATTCATAAAAACTCAGGTGATGTGCAGGTTCACTGGTATTTTTTCATTTTCAATAGTAGATAAAATGGTTATACGTGTTGTAGACATCATGACCCCTGGTTCCCATCACCACCACTGTAATGAATATCTAAGTTAGAAGGTTTCTCTACCATCTCACATCAAACCATTCTGAACGATGTTGAGTGAATAATACAGACATTTTGAAAACAGCGAAACTCTTTTTAAAGCACATGCTTTACCGAATTTACAGGACGTTTTTGCTCAAATCCTAATGTTTTCACAAGGATGTAAAATGAATTTAAGCAAGTGCTGTATGTTCTCAACATTTCCAAATATGTATCAGTGTAACAACGTTATTACAAGAAAGTCCAGCATATTGAAGCTCTTGTTTTAAAGCTCTTGTATTAAAGCTGTTATCCTTTCTCTGTGAATGAGTGCAAACCAACACAGCGCTGCAGCCTACAAACGTCGCCTGAATTGGGCTTCGGATCTATATACTACTCGGAAAGTTGCCTCGTCCAGTGGTCTGCTATTGAATGTCAATATGACATGCTCCAGTTTGACAGCAGATATCAGTAATGCCGGGGCTCAGCCAATAGGAACTGTCCATTAGGAGAGAGGCATGCGGTCAGCATTTATGCCAGATTGGAGCAGATTACTCCAAATCAGATTACCGCATCCCAACCCTGCTATAAAAAGCAAGGTTATTATAAGCTTATCAGCGTGTAATGTCAGTCTTTTTTCATAGCACTGCATCGCATCATTCTTTGGTGACATTTTGGCCCTTTTTAAAGAACTAATCTCATTTCTGCTGTGATCTTTTTTTAATGCCGTATGATACTGCTACTCAGTGTCCAGTCATGTAGTACAGCTTTAAAGGAGGTTTATTTGCCAGGCAGCTCTGCATAACAGCCCAAAAAAGACACAAAATGCACCAGCTACTCACAATGCCGCTATATATATTGTACATATATATATAGGACTGCAAATTTGGTCAGAAACGTCTATCAACACTGGACACACAAGATCTAATGCTTTACGCCAACATTAAAACACTAAAGCAAACAAATTATTAACAGAAATTATGTATACTAATGCTTGGTAGGTAGATCACATAATAATGGTGGTGCTCGTTAGCTGTTAGGCTACCTGCTTCACTGAGCTCTGCTGCACACTGCACTTACACAGTCGCCTTCTGTTTTAGCTTGTAATGATAGCACATTATGATTGGTGTGGGGGGATTTAAGGGAGAATTTAATTAATAACACAAGCAATGTATGTTTTTCGACAAATATCCTGCTAGCCCACAGCAAATGTCTGCTGTAATGTCAAAAATTCAGAAGGACATGTTCCCAAGACAAATTATCAGCTGTTGAAAATGAGAAATTTTTGTGTTTTTTGAGAAATATTTTCCACGGTTTTGAATCTGATGCCAGCAACTAATGTAAAAAAAAGTTGAAACAGGGGCATGTTAACCCCTGTGTTACCCACCTCTTCTTTTAACGACACTCTGTAAGTGTTTGGGAACTGAGGAGACCAACTTTTTGATATAGCATTTCAGCTGCTCAACAGTTCGGGTTTTTTTTATTTCATTATGCGGCAAATGTTTTCAGTGGGTGATGGGTCTGGACTGCAGGCAGGCCAGTGTAACGTCCAGACTCTTTTACTACAGAGCCACGCTGTTGTAATATGTGCAAAGTGTGGCTTGACATTGTCTTGCTGAAATAAGTAAGGCTTTCCCTGAAAAAGACGTCGTCTGGATGGCAGCATATGTGGCTCCCAAACCTGTACATAGTGTTTAGCTTTAATGGTGCCTTCACAGATGTACTAGTCACACGTTCACCTGAGTCCTTCTTAAATGAGCTCAGGCCCAGAGAAGTCAGCGGTATTTCTGGATTGGTTTCTTTGTTGCGTTATTGAGGTTTAACTTGCATTTTTAGATGCAACAATGAACTGTATTGATAGAAAATGCTTTTCTGAAGTGTTGCTGAGTCCACTACAGAATCATGTCTGGTTTTGAGGCAGTGCCACTTGAGAACACAAAGATCACGGCCAGCCCATATTTGTCTTTGTTCTCTGATTTCTCTGATGAAAAAATCCCGAAGTTCTTTGCTATTTTACATTAAGAAACATTCTTGAATTGTTGCACTATTTGTGGTTAGACTCTCAGCTCTTTTTATACCCTATCACATTACTGACCTGTTGCCAATTAACCTAATTTGTTGTGAGATGTTCCACCAGGTGTGTTTTTTTATAAGCATTATACAAATTCATCAGTCTTTTGTTGCCCCTGTCCCGCCTAGTTTGAAAGGTGTATAGATTTTTCAAAAAACAATCAAATCTTTTGTTTACATGTTGTCTTTGCACTATTTCTAATTAAAACATGGTTTAAATGATTTGCACATCACTGCACACGCAGTTTAGAAAACATGGTTGTGAAACCTTGTATTTTGTTTACAACATTTGAAAATTTAGTACAGTATATGAACATTTTATGATGGATGGACCTGTAGGAATGAGCCATAAATACTAATAAAATCTTGTTACATTATTGTGCAGAAAGGTTAAGAGCATGTTATGTTATGTTGCTGTTATAAAGTCACCATTTCATAGACAATATACATATAGCCACATGTCACATTACAAAAGCCAAAGTCACATGTTTTGTTGAAAATAAGTTAACACATCCTCCACAGGACATCAAAACTCTGTCCCTATCAAATGAAAAGTTCCTTTAACAACATAAAACCTAAGAATAAGTCAGCCAGTTTGCATTGTAGTCCATGTAATTAGCCATAGCCTGGAATTTTAAGAGGTCATTTCAACCACATACTCAGACTTTAGGCTTAGCAGCATCTGTGTAGAGAGTATGTTCTTTGTGCCATCGCTGTACTTTATGGGAAAAGAGGGCTATACCTAAGGGCCCACTCCATTTAAGATCTAGCTATATTTGAAATGTTGTTGTTCACCTCATTGGTTCTACAAGAGATATTTGTCATTTTGCTGTCTTGCTATGCCCAGTCTGAGAGCAGCGCAGTGCAGAACTGCCTGGGGCAGCGGCAGGTTAAGTGCCTTGCTCAAGGGCACAACCAGAAATACCCAGCCAGTTCTGGGTTTGAGTTGGTAGCTCACCTCTCCTACCACTAGACTAATGTTTTAAATATATGTGTGTGTGTGTG
Organism: Pygocentrus nattereri; assembly: GCF_015220715.1. Classification (NCBI taxonomy): domain Eukaryota; kingdom Metazoa; phylum Chordata; class Actinopteri; order Characiformes; family Serrasalmidae; genus Pygocentrus; species Pygocentrus nattereri. Next base: position 18,425,582 of record NC_051239.1, read on the forward strand.
TGTGTGTGTGTGTGTGTGTGTGTGTGTGTGTGTGTGTTTTGCTGTTGTAATTTATCTTTCAATACTCAAACTATTCCAACCAGATCACTAATGAAAAGACAGTACATAACTGACCAGTGGCAAAAATGTGTGTGGAAAGCAGTGATTCCACAATCTTCTACAATCTACAACATGTAATGTACGATCGAATACATGTCTAGATCTTCGCCCATTACTCTCATACTAATAACTTCAACTCGCATAACAGCTTGGATGATGTTAAGGAGCCAAATTAATTTAGTTTAATTACATTATAGATCTGATAACTGTCCTGTGGACCCACATGATGCTAAAAATCTCATTTCATTTCATTTCATGATACTTCAGCTGAATTAAGGGGAATTCCATTGATTTGTTTTTAAAACAATGCACAATTAAATGGGTGAGATGGTTAACAAAGTCATTCCGAGAGGTTTTATGTTAAATAGTCGTTTGTAAAGAGTCTTGATTTCTTTATAATGGTGGTATAGGAGCCAGGGGTCACCCTGTCTACATCACAAATATAGTTATATTAGTTACTATTTAAAACCACCAGTGAGTGTTCTGGGTTATAAAATAGTGGTAAATCTGATCAACATTTGTTTTCCTTTAGGACTTTGATGCATCACAAAGCCCATTTACCTCTCTGCCATTAACAGACATTAAATATGCGTTATACGCCCTAAATCTTCCTCAGAACGTACATCAGTGTATTCATAACCATTGAACGTAATCTCTTTCTGTGAGAGAGCTTATAGAGGTGGATGTCTGGTTCCTATCATCACCATTGTGAACAGTAGAATTCCACCTCACGAAGTTTTCTATTGCTCCCCTTTCAGAAAGCCACATGGCAGTACTTCTTAAGTCCACTTGGTGGACACACTACTTGGTAAAGGAGTAGAAGAAAGCAATATAATATCAATACTAGGCGGAGGCCTAAAAGAATTATTCACCAAAAAATAAAATAATAATCTAGTTAATAATTATTCTTTTGGGACTAGTTTACATAAGTAAATAGTGCTAAATGCATCTTTCTAGCATTGCATTTGACCTTTTTCTAGCATTGCCTTTGCTTTTTCCTTTGGACAACTTTAGTGTCCAGTCAAACTGAACGGGTTGAGTGCAATATGTAATATATTTTTATAACTGCTGGCTTCCTACACTGAACCATATTTGTGTTATTTGTGTTTCAGCCTACATGTGTGTGGCAGTTATAATCAGACTGCTTCGCTAACGGGATCCCAAGGGATGCTTTGTGAAGCAGCCCAACATCTACGATGCCTTTAGAGAAAGTATCCCAGGCAACTAAATCTCACCATGTTTCTGATCCTTTTGAGATGGAGGTTCTTTACCTTTTGAGATGGTGGTCCTTCACAGAGCACTAGTCCCATGTACATCTACAGTGCTGCAGTTCAGATACTGTTAAAGGAGATTCCCACTGCTTTTTCTTGCAGCACCAGATTTCTTTACAATGCTAGTGATAGGAACCAAAGGATGTCTGTGGTGCAAATCTAGCCATTTCGTTTGCAATCCACATCTTCCAGTGAACCCCCACACACCTTCTGAGTTTTATATATAATGTTGATGATGGCAAATCCAAAAAACACGTTTTCTTTGGGTATCTTTTTGCTTTACAATGTCCTGCATGTCCTTCTCCACCCTGAATGTTTTTTAAAAATGTGTTTCTCTGACTTTCTCTACACCTTAATGTTGTAATTACACCCCAATTCCAATGAAGTTGGGACGCTGTGTAAAACATAAATAAAAACAGAATACAATGATTTGCAAATCCTTTTCAACCTATATTCATTCGAATACACTACAAAGACGAGATATTTAATGTTCAAACGGATAAACTTTATTGTTTTTTGCAAATATTCACTTATTTTGAATTTGACACCTGCAACATGTTTCAAAGAAGTTGGGACAGGGGCAACAAAAGACTGGGAAAGTTGAGGAATGCTCAAAAAACACCTGTTTGGAACATTCCACAGGTGAACAGGTTAACTGGAAACAGGTGAGTGTCATGATTGGGTATAAAGGGAGCATCCCTGAAAGGCTCAGTCGTTCACAAGCAAGGACGGGCGAGGTTCACCACTTTGTGAACAACTGCGTGAGCAAATAGTCCAACAGTTTAAGAACAACGTTTCTCAACGTGCAACTGCAGGGAATTTAGGGATTTCATCATCTACAGTCCATAATATCATCAAAAGTTTCAGAGAATCTGGAGAAATCTCTGCAGGTAAGTGGCCAGGCAGAAAACCAACACTGAATGCCCGTGACCTTCAACCCCTCAGGCAGCACTGCATTAAAAACCCACATCATTCTGTAACGGATATTCCCACATGGGCTCAGGAACACTTCAGAAAACCACTGTCAGTGAACTCAGTTCGTTGCTCTGTCTACAAGTGCAAGTTAAAACTCTGCCTGCAAAGCGAAGCTACATATCAACACCACCCAGAAACGCCGCCGGCTTCTCTGGGCCGAGCTCATCTGAGATGGACTGACGCAGAGTGGAAAAGTGTCCTGTGGTCTGACGCGTCCACATTTCAAATTGGATTTGGAAATCATGGACGTCGTGTCCTCCAGGCCAAAGAGGAAAAGGACTGTCCGGATTGTTATCAGCACAAAGTTCAAAATGAGTGAATATTTGCAGTGTGTTCAATTGAATAAAGGTTGAAAAGGATTTGCAAATCATCGTTTTCTGTTTTTATTTATGTTTTACACAACATCCCAACTTCATTGGAATTGGGGTTGTAAATAAAAACAGAATACGATGATTTGAAAATCCTTTTCAACCTATATTAAATCGAATTTTCTACAAAGACAAGATATTTAATGTTCAAACAGATAAACTTTATTGTTTTTTGCAAATATTCACTCATTTTGAATTTAATGCCTGCAACACATTCCAAAGAAGTTGGGACAGGGGCGTGTTTACCACTGTGTTACATCACCTTTCCTTTAACACTCAATAAGCATTTGGGAACTGAGGACACTGATTGTTGAAGCTTTGTAGGTGGAATTCTTTCCCATTCTTGCTTGATGTCCAGCTTCAGCTGCTCAGCAGTCCGGGGTCTCCGCTGTCGTATTTTGAGCTTCATAATGCGCCACACATTTTTAATGGGAGACGGTCTGGACTGCAGGCAGGCCAGTCTAGTACCCACACTCTTTTACTACGAAGCCACGCTGTTGTACCAAGTGCAGAATGTGGCTTGGCATCGTCTTGCTGAAATAAGCAGGACGTCCCTGAAAAAGACGCTGCTTGGATGGCAGCAGATGTTGCTCCAAAACCTGTATGTACCTTCCAGCATTAATGGGGCCTTCACAGATGTGCATGTTACCCCTGCCATGGGCACTAACACCCCCCCACACCATCAGAGATGCTGGCTTTTGAACTTTGTGCTGAAAACAATCCAGACAGTCCTTTTCCTCTTTGGCCCGGAGGACTCGACGTCCATGATTTCCAAAAACAGTTTGAAATGTGGACTCGTCAGACCACAGGACACTTTTCCACTCTGCGTCAGTCCATCTCAGATGAGCTCGGGCCCAGAGAAGCCGGCGGCGTTTCTGGGTGGTGTTGATATGTGGCTTCGCTTTGCATGGCAGAGTTTTAACTTGCACTTGTAGATGGAGCGACGAACTGAGTTCACTGACAGTGGTTTTCTGAAGTGTTCCTGAGCCCATGTGGGAATATCCGTTACAGAATGATGTGGGTTTTTAATGCAGTGCCGCCTGAGGGATCGAAGGTCACGGGCACTCAATGTTGGTTTTCTGCCTTGCCGCTTACTTGCAGAGATTTCTCCAGATTCTCTGAAACTTTTGATGATATTATGGACTGTAAATGATGAAATCCCGTAATTGCACGTTGAGAAACGTTGTTCTTAAACTGTTGGACTATTTGCTCACGCAGTTGTTCACAAAGTGGATGCTCCCTTTCAGGGATGCCTGACTCACCTGTTTCCAATTAACCTGTTCACCTGTGGAATGTTCCAAACAGGTGTTTTTTGAGCATTCCTTAACTTTTCCAGTCTTTTTGTTGCTCCTGTCCCAACTTCTTTGGAACGTGTTGCAGGCATCAAATTCAAAATGAGTGAATATTTGCAAAAAACAATAAAGTTTGTCCGTTTGAACATTAAATATCTTGTCTTTGTAGTGTATTCAATTGAATATAGGTTGAAAAGGATTTGAAAATCATTGTATTCTGTTTATATTTATGTTTTACACAACGTCCCAATTTCACTGGAATTGGGGTTGTATTGTGAAATTTTGGAAAATTGGTGGAGTTCCCCTTTACCTAGATAATCTATATTATATATCTTTATTGTATGCTATATACAATGCTACGTGATACATAAATTGTTTGTATAACTAAGAATGTATCCAGGTGCGTGCTTTGTTATTTCCCAGGCCAACTGGGCTTATTTACTAAACTCTGCAGCAAAGCAATGGAGATTTGACTGAATAAGAATTCCATTTAAGTCCAAAATTCAAAATTTGACTCTAGTGGAAATGTGTAACTGCGCACAACATGCAGAAGAATATTTTATTGCTTGTGCTTAGGACCTCTTCAGCAAGTCATTGAATCTGGTGGACTGCAAGTGCATTGAAAATTATTCAAAGAGAACTCAATCAAAACTTGGTGAAGGATGTAAGGATGTGTCTTCCAAGGATGTAAGTGTAAGTGTATTTTCAGTATAATCATATAATACTCAATTTTGTATTTGAGATGAATGAAAAACGAGCCGAGCCTTTTTTTAAGCCTGTGCATGTGGCGTTTAAATGCAAAAGCATCTAATGTGGTCCAAAAAACACGAAACCCAACCCAGCGACTTGTCGCTTTAGAGAGCGACTCTCTCCTGCCCATCTTCCTCCTTTCTCAATAATGTTACTTCTTTTAACTTTAACATGAAAAGCGTACATAGAGAACCTGTTCATGACTTGTTGGCTTTGAGATAGGAAAATTAACAATTATAGGACTGAGAAAACTGTAAAATCTGAAAACAACAAGCTTTTAAATTTGGGAGGAAATCTTCTAATCAGAGTGGAAATCAATGTATGAATATTCAACTACTTTGCTGGTGTATTGATGATTTAGACTGTTTTTAATCTGCAGTTCTGTGCTTTTGTCAACCCCTGGCAATTTTAAGTTGGGCTCCACTTGCCTATCACAAACCTCAATGTCACATGACTACTACTTCCATCCAGGTCAGCAACAGACTACCTGGGAAGTGTTGAATAAAGTCCCGCTTTAGTCTTGGTACCCGCAATAGTGCATAGATTAGACAGTGTTTCACTGTGAAATCATGTGTTCATTATTGTAGCTTTTATTGAGAATTTTATTGACTTAATGTTATGGATTGCTTACTTTCCATTCATCCACATAACTTTTTCCCTAAAGTATCCCAGATTTCAATCATGACTCCAGCTACACTTGAGCCTACTTAACATTACCTGAAGCTTACCCCAAATTCAAAACGTAGTCCACATCTTTCATAATGTCTTGTTTTTATGGAAGATTCTGGAGTGCTCCCTCACCCCTTTCTCTCTCTCTTTGTGTCATACTCAAGGGCCCTTGCATTTGAGGTGCTTGCCCCACCCTACCTGGAGAAGAACTCCTGGAGGAGGACTCTGTTGATGCTCCGATCTCCTTAGCAGAGTGTTTGCATGCGGGATGCTAGCGGCCCTCTAGACCCTCTGGGTAATGAATCAGGGTATATTGTGTTCCAGGTCTCTAAGTAACGGCACTACCCAGCTCGCCTCTAGGTCTCCATGGAGTAATATCTCACTCATGCTGCTGGCGATAATTAGCTATGGGTTGGAGACAGACTCCCTCCCCTACCTCCCTCGGATCTGCCAGCGGTCCCCTGACTACCTGCCTTTCACTTGTTCCTTTTGTTTTTCTCATAGAGTTACAGCGGCCCTCGCATGCAGCCCTGCAGAACTCCCTTGGCGGGGGTGGGTCTCGTTGAGTATTGACTGGAACTGAGCGAGTAGGTGAGGCAAGCACCTAACGGCGCAATTAGACGCTTAGAACACTGTGCATATGATGCAACCAAGGCGTTGAGTGATGATTTTCTTTTGCCGTCACTGTTTGATTAAGCACTTTTAATGGACTTTAAGAGTTTTGGGCTCAAGCCTTTGTCCCAGTGTCCCCCTGAGCCTGGACTTTTATTATTTGATCCAAAGGTTCATAGAGTCATGGCAGTAATTTCATGCAAAGCCCAATGCCAATGATAATGTGTATAGAATCGTGTTTTTTCAAAGTCAAAATGTAAACACAGCATTACCTTCCTTGAGTGTTTCTGCAGACTGTGGATATTTAGCTGAGCCTTTTGGTTTTCGGCCTAAGCTACTACTCACCTGGCTAGTGGGCTAGGTATGTTTAGTTAAGTGTTTAATTTGTCAGGGACCATGAGCATAATCATGAGAAAAAATGCTTGAATTGCTTGATGAATGTAAAATAGCCCTAAAATCAGGGCTGGGATGTAACAGAATACAAGTATTGGGAATACATATTCAGAATACAGGAATGAAGTATTTGTGTTCAGTCTAAATTACATTCAGTCAAACCAAAGTGAAAGTCTAAGTTAATTTATATAGTGCTTTTACAACAGGTGCTGTCACAAAGCAGCTTTATAGAAAAATTTGGGTCCAAGCCCCCACGATTGTCGCCAGTGGTGTCAGTGGCAAGGAAAAACTCCCTTAGAGCAGGAAGAAGAAACCTTGAGAGGCACCAAGACTTACAAGGGGAACCCATCCTCCTCTGGTCAATAGCAAACAGCATTAGTATAAACTATTAAAATACAGAAATGGGGAAAAACAGGTAAAGCAATGGCTATAGTTAGATAGTTTGAGCTAGAAGGGTCATCAGAAGGGTCAGTACATGCAGGTGAGGTTTGCAGAGTGTTGTACAGTTAGAAGCTCCATGGTGGTCAAACCAGTCCAAAAGGCTAGCAAGCAATGGGCATCTGATCAAGGAAGAAGAATCAACAGCATCAGACGCACAGGATGGGCAACTATTCAACTCAGCAAAGAGAAAGAAAACACACAGAGTTAGTTCTGTAAAGAGTGGCTTACAGAGACAGATTACAGTATTAACAGAGTGCAGCGCAGACTCCATCAGGTCTAGTTATTACAATCTCACTGAAAGGGAGAAACCAGAAAGGTCCAGAAAGGTTACTGAGACATGAGGCTCCCTGAGATGTCAGCGTCCCTCCGCTCCACTGTCAGCAAACCTGAGTGAGAGTGTGAGAGCAGTGGGATGACAGCACCAAAACCCCCAGTTTACCATAATATCCCACATAATGTCCATGAACCCCCAGATCTGCACCTTTTATATAACAGGGAACACTAATTACCAAATGCCTGACTTAACAAGTGGGTTTTCAGCCTAGACTTAAAGGCTGAGGCTGTGTCTAAGTCTTAAAAACTCACTGGAATTTTATTCCAAAGCTGGGGGGCTAGGAACTAATGGTAAGCCATGCACCTTGTGATCTAGGTAGGAGTGATGTAAATGTAAATGTAAATGTAAATGAGTGATAGTTCTTGGTAAGACAGAAGTTCATGTAGGTACTGAAGGGCAAGGCCATTTAAAGCTTTATATGTCAGTATTCAGAATGCAGCGACTTTTTACATTTTTAGGAGAACATTTCTGAAATACGTAACCACAAAAATACATGTTTATTGACAGTTTTAGAATCTAAATATATATAAATATGCATAAAACTAGTAAGAAACCAAAACAAGGAGAAGCTATTCCCCCAGATATCTACAGCTGTTGTCATAAAAGGTACATATGTGGTTAATTAACCAATGCTCACCATAGTCAGATGTCAGTTATTATAATACCTAGGCAGATGAGTGCAAGTCTGTGTCTTTTTTTTTGCTCTCTTTCTCTCTCTCCCTGGTTAAGAAAGCCACAGTGAAATAGGCTAAGTGGCTTGTTGGTGGTTGCCAACCTCATTATAGCCATGTCTCTGGCACATAAGTCTACTAACTGCTTTTACTAGCTAGTCCCCCCCTAAAATGAATTTCTGGCCACACTTCTGGCATGCCTAGACATTTCTTTACCCATGAGGCACAGAAGAATCACTTAACACAGTAATTGTCACCTTATTTCCAATTAGTTCTCATCAAACAGCTGATTTTCTGACATCTCTGACACATTTGCAAATATACAGATTCAGAGCTATGGTTATTATTGTATTAGGACCACCATCTCTTCATTTTTACTTAAAGCTATGGTTATATTTCCCATTAAAATACATAAACACACAGACGGACTGGAATATTAAAAGCATGCTCTTTGACTGTAACATGACTGAAATAGTTGAGGATTGATTATCAGACAGCAACACCTATTCGTCATCCACTTTATCAGAAACACCTTGTACTTCCACTCGGTGGCCACTTTATCAGGGCCATCTACATTATAGGTTTCTAAAATGTCATGCATGATTTGTCAGTCGCCTTCTACCCCATCCATTCTGACCACAGGACCACTGTTGACCTTGTATTATTAGGGGAGTGGACCAGTGACAGTAGTATATGAGGCATAGTATATGGCATGGTGTATGTGTAGGCATGGTAGTGATGGCACTAGTACAAGTGTATCTGGCAGATCAACACAGGAGTTTTACACACGTCAGCATCATTGCTAGCTTAAGAGTGCTCTGGCAGTCAAAATGATCAAACCAAGAGTGGCTCTATGGCCAGAAACTGACAACTCATGAAGGACCATAGATAACAAACAATCAGCACATCCGTACAGTCCCTAACTGTGCACCAGCAAGATGGACCTATGAAACAGATGGCCTGTGATCATATGTGTAGCAATTTAACAGGGGTACTGGTTAAAAACGTATAGTGCAATTGTTTCTGAAGCTATGTCTGTGTTGGAGATTTGGAAGGATTTGAAGAAAATAGCCCTGGAATAGCATGCTGGCCGATTTTCTATGGAAAATCGTCCTGGAGATAACCAGCCTCCTTACATATTAACTGTGCTATTCTTAAAATGAGAGATTTTTCTTTGAACGCTGCACAGCATTCACTACAACTTACATATGTCTGGCTATGGCACAGAGCTAGCCTTGATGTGGCTGTACTGTGCTTTCAGCAGCCAGTGTAGTTTTGGGGATGGGGTATTCATGTTCCACAAGCAGGCATTACAGTTGAAAAAGTAGGTGTTGGAGTAAGGGGAAGCTCTAAACTGTGCAATGCTTCAGTACTCTGGGCTTTAAATTGGAAGTAAAACAGAGCTCTCAGTGAAACCAGCCTCGCCTCCAAGCCTCACATCTTCTGAGGCTGTTTAGACTGAAGAAAGGTGAAAGCACAGAGCTGTGTCTGGTAGAACTGAGGAAATAACGAAAAAGCAGGGTATGTGCAGTCGGAGTGGAGCTGAAGACAGTAGTGTGAAAGTCTGAAAGGTGAGGCCCTGTTGTGAAGCTTTAGGACTAGGCCTACGTCCTAGTCGTCGAGCTCAGCCTTGCGCTTACGTAGTGACGCAGGCGAAGCGTGGGGTTTCCCGGAGCCCAGAGCAGGGTTACCGCGCCCATCTCTGCTGTTTGATGGCCGGAGGAAGCGCCTGAGCTGCTGTGGGCGAGAAGAAAGAAAGAAAGAAAGAAAGAAAGCGCAGGAGAGAACGACAGAAGGAAAGAAAAGGAAGGCTGCGTTTTGGACAGGGGGCTGGAGTACGTTTGAGGCGGCAGCAGAAGAGCTTCGGTTCGTTTTACTGCAAAATTAGCATTTTTCCTGGCCGCCCCGTCTTCGCGCCTGTGTGCCGGTGTGCGTATCGAAAAGCTGGGTTCGGGGAGTGCCACTCCTCGGGTAGCCTGTTAGCTCGTCTGCGCGCTGGTCGGAGAGACGGGGGAGTCTGGCTTCGCTGTTTCCAGTCAATGCGATATAAACAACGGACGCCCACGACTGAAAACGGGTAAGACATCGTTTTGGGCCGTTTTTGTGTGAACGAGCGTGACAGTATTCGTCGCTGAACGGCGGCTAGCTGCAGAAAGCTAATTGGGTTGATTGCCTTCGCTGGGTTGAGAGTGGCCGTGCTGTGGCGGGGGTGGGGGTAGCGGTTGGTAAGCTAAAGTAAACAGATGGGTAATTGGCAATGTGTGAATAAATATTTCAGAGATTGTTTTTCGAAGCTTTTTTTCCGATGAGGACCGTAGCCTCTTGTGTGTGGGATGTGGTCGAGCCTTGCAAAATCGCGGTCACGGGCCAGAAATATTCAGCGCTGTCTCGTCGGGTTTACAGCACCTCCTGTGTTAGCTCGCGAAGCTACCGTTAACGGCCGTCTTCATTCAGATTCGGGTTGCATAATCCCGCCAGTGTGAGATTTATTTATTTTCCACGGGATTAGTGCAGGTCCTGTCAGAAGTGGTAACCTCATTATTGGCACCGCGTGTGTGTATTTTTGCCCTTTTTAACGCGCGTCCACCTTTCGGCACATTCTCCTGGTCTGGCCGGGGGAACCGAGTCGGGTTAGCCGCTCGCAGCTAGTGAAACAGCCTCGTCTGGCTGCCTCCTCATACCTCGGCTGGCGTTTAAGTTAACGCGAACCACAGGGACCGTAAACCTGGGTTGACTAACGTTAAACGTGGTGGCTGCGGATTTCACACAGGCCCGAGCTCAGAGCGGTAGATGCGAGAACCGTTAAAAGCGGAGTGAAACTGTGAAAATGGCTTCTTGTTGAGGAGCGAACAGCCCAGTCCCACCACCCCACTTCTGCCTTGGTCCTGAATTGGCCACTCTAGTCCCCAGTCAGCACCAGCAGGCTTTCTCAGCTCGTTTAGTGAGCGGACCTGTGGTCACAGACGGGGACAGGGCGTGTTTGAGATTCCTGTTGGCGTTTAACAAAGTCAGCGATACGCACTGCACAGTGAGGGGTTAATATTAGGGTTTCAGCGGATTTCCCCCTTTAAACCCTTTATTTCTAATCATTAGGTACACCGTTCACACCCTGGTCTGTTGTGTGTTTAGGCCGTGTGGTTCTCCAGTGCTGGAGTGCTCGCTCTGGGATGGACCCAGTTGTCCTAGCTTGTGTTGTATGTACTGCTTGGATTAGCCACCATCTTGCTAATTGCCATGTTGTCGGAGCTGCATGTTTGTCCCTGTTTGTGAGGAAACTTGATGGGGGGGAGAAACGCCACCAACGCAGTGTGGTGATGGTCGCAGGGATCGATGATGCCCGGCCCGGCCCGGCCCGGAGTCTGAGGACGCGATGCTGGGCTCGTTAGTCGTCGTTTTAAGGATCGTCTAGTCTCTTTCAGTTCCGCCGAGGAGCTAACTAACGTCGAGGTGGCGGTTCAGCCGGGCTGTCGCTTTTCTCTGATCGCCTCTTAAATCGAGCCTCTACTTTTAACGATGTAATTGGATTTCCGCAATCTGTTTAGCCCGGGCTGCAAATCTCGGCTTCGCCTGCGCTCGTAACGTCAACTGTGATCTAGCATCGCCGCCGCCTCCGAGCTCGGCGCTGCGGGCGAAAGCGGCCAGCCTTCTCCGAAACGAGGAAGCGGCTGATCCCGCTGTTATGAAGCGAAAGGGAGAAACACACGAGCGGGGCGGTTTTGCTGTTCAGGGGAAGGTTATTCGGAGTCAGCGGGCCGCTCGCCGGCGGATCCCCCGTAGCCCGGGCGGCTGAGCGCTAGTAACGCCGCAGCTACCAAAGCCCTGCGGGTGTGAGGCGGACCCGCCTGCGCCAGCCCGCCGGCCCCTCGCTCTACCCCTCGCCCCGGCTGCGCTTTCTCTACGCTGTCTCGGGTATTTTCTTCGCCCGCTACCTTCAAAGCGTCTCCCCGCGGTGCTAAGCGAGCGTGCTCGGCCACAAAGCCGGATTGATGGCTCCGGTCCCCCCTCCTCTCTCCCAGAATGAATGGCTCCCTGTATTCTCGACCTGAGCAGCTGCGACCAACAAGATGGCGTTCGCAGCGCCTTTTTCACATTTTCCATCTCTTTCCTCCGACCGGGCAAGGCTGCGGCTCCGCACAGGCGTCGATGCAACTCGAATATGAACGTCTGGCGGCCGCGTTTCGCAGTGAAGACGTTGAAAACCGCAGTTTGTGCCTCTCCTCCTGAGCGCGGTCGAGGCGCGGTAATGGCAGCAGATTTAGGACAACATGGAGGGGCTTGGGGCGGAATAGTAGCTCTACAGAAGGGGCTGTTTCTGGGCTTTTCCTCCAGGTATACCAGACTTCTCCCTCACAGTGGTTGGGGATGATCTCGGTAGCGTCCACAGTTTAGCACCCGCTCGCTGTTGGACAGTGGAAGGTACCCAGAACCAGAAGGCTTGACCATTGAAGAGCGTGGACTCCAGGGCTGCGCAGGCTACGCTTGGGGTTATGGATCTGCAGAACTCATGCGTTTCATTAAAACTTAGCTTCTGGAGATGATCTTGCACCTTGTTGTTCCAGGAAGTGCAAACTGACACATTTCCCAGTTTTTTCCCAGGTCCATAACAAGCCTGCGAAGTCACACATGACTTGAGCTTCCATACACGTTTAGGCAAGATACTGTTTGCCCAAGAGTTGTGTGCTCTCACACACACACACACACACACACACACACACACACACTCATGTCAAGAATGAGTTTGAGCAGGTCATGCATCACTTTTAATCGCCTTACCCCGGAATAACACTCATTTTGAAGTGCTTATTAAAGATCCATCACAGTGACACACTGCCCTGTATATTCTGCTTTAAGACCTAATCCTAGTCTCAAAGTCCGTTTACTCTGTGAAAGTTGAGAGCTTGGTAATATTCCTCAACAAATTGGCATCATCTTAGTCTTCACCCATCTCTGTTGTGGTCCCTGATGTCGGACACTAATACAGAAAGTAAATCGGCTTTAAGTGAGGAACATATGACGAGCGCAGAATCATCTGCCCTATGCAACTTAATGGATATTTGTTTTAATGTTTTTTTTCCTCTATTTTATCCCTCGCTCTCTCTTTTTATCCTACTCCCGTTTTTCAGCCAGCCCAGATAGGATTAAATTCTTGCTGTATTTGAACCTCAGCTTTTAGGATTATGGGCTTGGTCAGTGATACAGCTGATTTGAGTGTGTCGTTTTTATTTTTGCTCTTATTGTCTTTATTATTTTTAATATCCTCTTCTCTGAGTTACGAAGCCTGTTTTTGTAGATTTTTATTTGAGACGAATTCTGAATGAACCCTTGTTCCACTCCCGTTATGTGAAGCCTGGGGATTTCAGCACAGCTCGTTATATGACCGTGAAGCAGCCTGTGTGCACCTGTCTGTTACTTTTCAGTCTTCTAGGTTTTCCGTTATCAGGTCCTAACTAGAATATCATGCTTAATCGGTTGTAGTATCATAACAAGTGCACGTGTTGAGTGCCGTCAAGCTTACCCACCAATTTTGGGCAAATCTAATGGCTGTTATGGATGTAGGTCAACAAATTACGTCAAAGTTTGTTTGTGTGAGAGCCGGTGACATCATGGCTCTTGGGTTTCGTAGTATGTTGAGCAGATTCATTCAGGTCTCACTGACTCTGCGTGCTGACGGTAACCAGCTGTGTCAGCACTGATCTTGGTTCTTGAGAATCGTTTGGAGATGATGACGTGCAAAGAGAGTGAACCGGGCCGCCGCCGGAAGGATCACCTAAAATCTAATGGTAGACCGCAGCCTGCCGATGCTGGGCCGCAGTAATACCCCACAGGCAGCTGTGTCTGGGTGTCGGTGAGGCCTCAGTACAAATCTCTGTTACAACGCCCAGTAAAAATCCTGTCACAGGAAGCTCTTTTCTCTTGTGCATGTGTTTCCTGTCAGCCATTTTTCAAGACACTTCTTCCATGTTCTCTCTTCTTGGTAACGTTTGAACCTGTACACTGCAGATGTGTTGAAGGGAACAGCTGGATGTTCTTGTTTTGGATACCAGATTTTCCTGTTAAAGGGTTAGACATTGATTTTAAAAAAATAAACAAATAAACAAACAAACAAAAATCAGCAGCAAAGCATTGTGGTCTATGTAACACAGATTTGTAACAGACTAATGTAAGACTGGTGTTTGTGTACCAGCTGAATCTCCCCATGCACATGAGCCTTTGTGCCAGTCTATATGCAGTTTAAGCTATTTTGTGGCTTCTTTTAATCGTGTGATGCTGGAAATGTCCCCAACGACGATGAGAGCCACAGATAGTTTATCCTATGAAAGCTGATATTTATTATAAAGGGAAAAAGAGAGCATGTTTTATAACAGACCAAAGATGTCTAAGTGGGGAGTGGTTTGGTTGGGGGGGGGGTGGCAGCACTACTTCTTATCCATTACCAGTGTGATAATAAAAGCATGAGTACCGACTCTATTGGATACCAATCGAATTGAGATGAGCATCTAAAGTAAGCTGTAAAGCTCAAGCTAATGACGCTGCCCCACTGGATCAAATGCACAGCCAACAGCCCACTGTGCTGTTTCAGCATTAAAAATAACGTAATGTTTGGGTTTTTTTAGTCTCCTGATTTCTGATCCATCATTGTCTGATGACATTGACCCAATACCAATATTAATACTCGGTATTGGGTCGCTATGATCTCTAGCGACAAGGGCCTTTGATATAGGCCTAATGGCGACAGCATCTTGCGTCTGTTGCCGTTTCCCTTTTAGGTATTGAAGGAAAATGTTCTTTCGTTATTCTATAGTGAGGAGAGATGCCATCTGTTAAGTGTTAAAGCATAATGTTTGGCCGTGGATGTTCTTTGATGCATCTCTGGAAGTGCCTGTGTTGTCTCTCCGTTGCTCTCGCCGTCGTCCTCACGGGTGTGAGGTAGAGTGTTCATATGTGGGACTTTCTTGTCCTGAACGTTTGTTTGATGTAGATGCCATGCTAGGCCTTGCTAGACAATGACACACATTTTAAAACGAACAAGTGAATCTTTGTCGCCGCGTTATATTTAGTGTCTGGTGCATGTGACCGTTCTTTGGCAGGAAAGAGGAAAGAATACATCCAGCAAACATTGAGGCACATATTTGCCTCAAATCGTTGGTGTTCATGTGGTCGGTGATGGGGTGCTGTCCAAAGCACATTACCGTGTCCACACCTCCATCCTTAGTTTGCCTCCTTCAATCAGAGGTCGTGTGAACAGGAGAAAACATTAGATAACCTGTAACTACACCTGTGCTTGAGCCATTCCACTATTCCTCTCTCTCCACAGGTAATTTGCATGAAGCTGTCCTCAGTTTTCCCCGTTATCAGATGACTGCTGCACACACTACTGTGCATTTTTGAATATCCAAACTTTTTGCCTACCACAGTATAAGCAGTTGTCTCTGCCCTAGTGAGCTTTTGCATATGCTACCTCAGGAGCTGTGTTTTGAATAAAGACTTTGCTTTCTATTTACATTCTCAGGCCATAGATGAGCTGACAGGTGACGGGGGGGAAAAATGTGCCCAAACTTGAAGCAGCAGGTCTTTTTTTTTTTTTTTTTTTTTTATTTCTTCCTCTAGTTTTGAATGCTGAAGAAACAGCCACAGAAGGAGTCTAACTTTAAAATGATTAGCTTTGAATCATGTGACAGGTTGCTCACTAATGTCTCTTTTTTTGGAACTGGGTGGTGGTTGGGTGGTGGTGGTGGTGGGGGGGGTTACTGTATTAATGCAATCAAAGCCGAGATTCTTGCGTTTAAAACAAAGTCATGCTTTTGGCTTTGGGCGAGCTTTTCAGGCTTCATGATTTCCTTTTATGAAGAAGCCAGTTGTATGGGCAGTGGGAGATGAGCACAACCACATCTTTGTGTGTTTGTGCAACGAAGGGCTCTGAACTTATTTTCTGTTTTAAATGATCCAGGCTTTCTGAGTACAGCTCAGCGGCAGAGCTGCCATATCCGGAAGCTTCTTTAACGACTATCTCCCATAGTGCTGGCATTTTAAGTAACTGTCTCATAGCCAGGATACAGCCAGCATAGGCGCTATCCAGAGGAACCAGTTTAGCTAGAGGCGACAGCAAATGGGCGGTGGAATGACTAGTGAGTTCACTGTATACGGTGGAGCTCTTGTATAGCAGGAAACTCAAAGAAAGAGAAATGTCTAAACGATCTGATTTATAGACAGGAGAAGGCTGGAGGGGAGGGGGGGGGGCGCTTAGGCAGACATTGTACACTACAGGCCATCTCTGAATTGGAAGGGGCCAGTTAATGTGTTTGTTAATGCATTTGTAATAAGCTGTAGTGTAAACAAACCTCTGTTTGTGGTGGCAAACTGCCTTTTTAGAGAATACCATCATTCCTTTATTTCAGTATGACCATTGCCTTGTATTTGAACCTTCAAAGTTGTCTGTGGTCAGTAATACAATAGAGGCCTTATAAAGTCACAGAAACCCCAATTGCTGTACTTTCGGATCAGTGCAGTATGTGTGAGAGTCATTGGGAGTTTTTGCTCCTACGATTTTCATTGTTTTCTTACTATTTCTTCCTTTTTGTTTTGTAATGGAGGTGGCAACCCATGGCTGTCCATTAGTGTTGATGCTTCCAATATAAAAGGTTGTATCAACAGAGATTGATGAGTGCAGATGTCCCATTCAGGCTTCTGAAGGATATTGTGATATTGTGGTGGTAGATTCAGGAGACTTGCAATGCTGCACGTGACCTACATAACCACTCAGTGGCATTTCTTACAGCCAACTCACTCCTTAGATATTAAGGTCTGTTAATATTTTGGATGTCAAACGTTGTCATTGAGTTATGTCTTGCTCTTAAAGAATGGAAATGACTCCAAGTGTCACCACTCCCAAATAAAGCATCTATTGAGTTAGTTACTCGGCCAGTTGAATAACCAGATAAGGAGACTAAACACTTCTTCTGAAAGGGTAAAAATAAGAGATGATTTGACCCAGTAAAGGTTTCTTTCGTTACAGTTCACATGCGCCAAATGAACCACCCAAGCCTACTTTAAAATCCAAGACTCTCCAAAATTCTGCACTACTTTTACCATTTGGCACAAATTTCACTGTCAAATCTTTGGTTTTTGACAGATGAGGAAACTTATCTATTGAGAGGCTTCATTGTTGTCCCAAAGGAACAACCTTTTACAACAAGAAACGAAACTGACCAAGTGTGCTGCAAACCTTGATTTTAGTTCTCCAGTGAAGAGGTCATATAGTCAAATTGTCTAGTTATGAAATATGAGCACCTCTGTGGGCTAGTTGGGGAGTAAAGGGTTATAAATTCAAAACTTGTCTTTCAGATATTGTAGCACATGGGAAACAAACAACTCGCTTCAAGAAGCTTTGCTCCTCATCACTTTGTAAAATGTACTTGCTCTCATACGATTAAAAAAATCATGAACTTATTTTAAATTAACACAAATTTGAGGTGGATTAATTTGGTGTGTGAAGCTCCCATAAGCCAGATCTTTCCATCCTCTTCCTAAAGGCAGAAGCAGAGGGTTAAAAATAGATCCACAATTGACAATGTTGACAATGCAGCTGGAGTCTGAGGGACAGTGCACATGGTTTTCTGCTCCTGCAAGAGCCATGCAGTTTAAATGGTTGTTTTAGTTTTGCTTTTTTTTTTTTTTAAATGAGTGTGGAGGCTGAAGAAGCTTTGATTTAAGAGCTGGTTCTTGTGGCAAGAAGAGCCCATCCACTCTGACCATTCAAATTCAGCCAAAATTGGATCAGTTAAATTCAGTGAATCAATACCAGTGTTTAATGGCTTGAGTACCAGTTCAAAACACTGTGAGAACACCGAACTGTGAGCTAGTGCTGTACTTTAAATGCAGTATTTGAGAGTGAGATACTGATACCACAAAGTATTTTCTGACGTGCTTGTGCGCTAGTAGATGGAACTTAGCGCGTCGGCGGTGTGGGTTGATAAGCAGCAGGAAGACATGCTCATGGAAAAATCTGTAATGCCAGTATTTCATGACAAGAACACACAAATGAGAGCCCCTTGCCTTAATGGCTGAGTCAGACTCCTTTCAGCAATCACTCTTCTGCTGCTCTGTCATTTGCAGTAGAAGTCAATGTTATTTCGTTTTGTTATTTCGGGAGCAAACGTTTGAGAGGAACAGTGTGGAAGGAACTGCCAGACTGCTGGCATAACCATCGCCTTTAGCCTTGATTTAGCCTTTCGCATAGCAGCCCCTGTCCACAAGCCCTGGCTGCGGTGTGTATCGTCAGAAAGCTGTGTTACAGTGCAGCAGGGTCTCTCAGCCCACTGCTTCAATCAGGACGGGGAAAAAAACACTTGATTGGCTGATACTGAAAGCGTGAATAGTTGTAGTGTTCACAGAACTCCAGTAGAGTCTGACATGCATGGGTTTTGGACAGGATAAGACAAATTACTTGAATGTGTGAACTTCATTCGGTGCCATCAGTTAGAGAAGCTACTGGGTGCTTATATACAGACCACAGGTTTATCTATATATTCTATATATTGTTCCATTCAGTTTAACTATTTTCCACAATGAAAATATTTTACATGCACTTAAGTTGTTAAGTTCGTTTCCTAATACAGATTATGACAGTAAATACTACATATATTGTTAATAAACACTGCATTTTCTGTAGCATCACGCATGTAATCCGACGAGTTAATGCCACTCAAGCAAGCCGGATATGTTTTGTGACCATAATATATATTTTACATAATACATATTTTAAAAAAATGAATTGTATAAATATCAGGAATTAGATTTTGTATCAGTAACAGTCTGAATATGTTGATGCTTAAGGGTTAGATATCGGAATCAGGTGGGAAAAAATGGTATCATTGTATTGTATATCGGAATTATCGGCCGAGTGTCGCTATGCCTGTAGTTACGTAGCTGTAGTTCTGTTAGTCAATCACAGTCCATTCACTGCTTTGGGATATTTCAGTCCACAGATACTCTTCAGACACCTTACTGAAAGTGTCTGACATTTTTTGTAGGCAACTTGTGGTTGTCGATGATTATTTCCAGTGCTGCAGATTAAACGCATTGACCCTCTTTTTTCCATGGAAAAGGTTTATGTTCTTTTTGTTTTATAGGCTGCTGTGAATGTGAGAATCTTCCTGGCATTTGTCAAGGCAGGGAACATGATTTCATCTGATTGTCAGAGTTCAGTTTGCCTGAGTGAGACTTTGGCACTTCATCCCCTCAAGTAGGCAAAAATACCAGCTTGCAACTGCGTTAGTAGTTAATTAATTGATTATCTTAGTGATGAATCGCTTAATCTCTTCTTCATAAAGGCCAAAGAGTTAAAATGCAAACCAAGCATATACTTAAGAGCCGTATTGGTAAACAAGGTGTCATTTAAAATGTAAAATGCTGTGGATGGAAATGCATAGAACATATGGATGAGGGCCGTCAGATCCACAGATGATGGTTTCTCCTAAGCATGCAACTGGTGTGAGGAGCATGGAATGATCTCAAGGCTCAGAGAGAAGTCAGGTTGGTGTGAGGAGAGGGCTGGATGAGACTGGGACGTACACAAGGGACCACCGTTTGGACCCTACTGGGGGTTTGCTGAGCCTCAGCAAAGCAGTGTGCCAAATCATTTTATCCTCCTGTAATTTTCTGACGCTAAATACGTTGAGTTTCTCAGCTAGAGCCTTTTGAATGATGCTTCTGGAATAAATCAATTACTGTCGAATGAGCAGATTTGATTTGTATTAATTAGTGCAGTGATGCAGATCCAGGGGTGTATACACAAGATAAATGGTATGATGTTTATTTTCTTAGCAGAGTTAATTCAGTCTGTTGAGCATTGTGTGTTACTGTGAGGAATCTGCTATAATAGAGCCGGGCTGAGGACGTATCAGGGCTGTAACAATACACAGCATCTGTGTGACTTTCCAAGCTCAGTTCAGGATTCAGCTGGATTTTTGCTGTTTTATGAAATGTTGGGGATGCATGATGTTTTCGCTTGTTTGTTAGTAAGTCTGTATATTACACTCTAGAGCACATGTGCGTAAATGTCAGCATGTTCCCAAGGATGCGTTGTTAAGATGACCCTAGCTGATGTTGGCTTGGTCCAGAAACAGTGGAAAGGTTACATGTTGGCACATTGTCCTCCGAGGAGAAAATACCATGTGACAGTGAATCCTCATCAACATCCGATGTTGTACCAGTTAACTATAATTTTAGGTTAGTTTTAGCTTGGACAGTCTGTTTCATCCAACATGAAAACTATTGATTTTTCCTTTGCTTTTCTGCATAATAAAACATGGTTTTGGTGCTATGTTTTTTATTTATATATATATCAGTCCTTTCATATATAAGAGTAAGCTATTACCCTCAGCCCTGCCTTATTTTTGTCTGGAGCCCCCTTTTACGCCTGTTTCTTTTTTTTTTTTCTTTTTTTTTCCCCCCGTTCTCCACAGTTGACCCATCGTTCATTTGTTAACCGTTTCTAATATCAAAATTAGAAGGAATACCCATTTCTGACACCTTGGATTGGTCTAGTCACTGGGCTAATATTTTAAACTGGTTTGTAATGACATTTGTGTACTCTGAGCCGAACATGTGGGTGGTGCTGGGATGCTGTGCTAAAAGGTATGCGTTTCATTCATTTTTTAATTCCTTTTCATAATGTTGACCCTGCAAAAATAAGTGTTTTATTTTTCTGTAATACCGCTGTTTATGTAGCAGCATGTCTGTGCATGAAAAACACTGGAAATTGGCATCCCTAGTTAATTTGTCTTGATTCTACAGATCTCAAAACATGTGCTACCAGTTTTGACCCCAATACCAATTTTATTTTAAAGCAAAAGATTTCATGATAGCAAAAAATATCTTAAACAATACAACTGATCTGTGAACAATAAAAATATCCATTATGCATCCAGGTGACAGTGGTTCCTACAATACATGGCAAATGAGATTCTCACAAGAGCAAGGCAGGTATCATGGTTTTGTTTCAGGGCACGGTTTGAAAAAGGTTGTTTTTACACCTTTTAATTGCCACTAGTAGACCAGATTGTATCGACTCTACTGTTATTGCCTCTTAATACATGTTAATGCCCTGGTTTAGTGATAATTAAGTAAACAGTTTTTAAAGAAATGCTCAACAAAAGTAACAGGAGCAAACTAATGTTTAGCGTTTTAAGCATTCTAAAAAAAAATTACTGGAAAACGAATAAATGTGCAGGTATTAAAAATATATGACTGTTGGAAAAGTGCATATAAATGAGTGTGTCCGTGGGGTTTTTGACAGGATTTCTGCTGCAGGTGTGTTCAGTAGGTGAGTAGAAAAATGTGCCATTCCATAAAATGCCAGGTAGTCATTGCTGATTCTTGGCCGATGCTTTAGAATTTATTTTCCAAGTTTAATTGTTGGAATCGTTGGCTTTTACTAGCGCACTTGACACTAACTAAAGGTTTATTTTAGTTGTCCTGTGGATCCAGTCACTCAGCTGATACTAACAACCACCGCTCCACCCCACCGCTCCACCCCACCCCGCACCCCCCAATCCCAACTGACATCGGAGCATTAACAGCTTGATTGATTTCTGAGTGCTCAACCAGAACCTAGCCGTGTGACATCGAAGGCCTGCCCGCCTGCCTGCCCGGTGATATTTGTTTCCATGTAATCGACAGTGAAGAAGGGAAGCAGCAGGGCCAGGAGAACAGAAGAGAGAGAGAGAGGAGAGAGAAAAACCATTGGAGAAGCGAGAGCTTTTAAGGATTGGCTTCCAGCAACTTCTGTGTCCTCCACGTTTCCTCCATCAGTCACCTCTATCCTCATTGTCCTGCCGCTCTCTGTGACCCCCTTGTGTTTCAATTACATTTACATGCATGAGCTCCTCAGGCCCTCCAGATACAGGCCACATGTAGACTGTCCCACTGCCGGCCTGCCTCCTCTGTCAGAGAGAGAGAGAGTAAAGAGCAAGGGGGTGGGGTGGTCTAAGAATGGGGGAAAGAATCCTCTCTCTGGCTTGACTGTTTTTAAATTGAGGCTGGTTTTGGGGGGGGGGGGGGGGTGAGGGGAGGCAGCTGGCAGAGTGCTGTTAAATATTGCATACTCCGTCTTGGGCGCATGGCTGTAGGCACACGCTCTGTCTAAACACACGCACTCACAGCGGCCATTTAGCCAGGCTCAAGTAGCCAGGCCTTTTCACCGCATGCACTTAAGCGCCATATGCACTGAATCCTTTATACGTGCATTATCACCTCAAGCTATGGCCTACAAACACGGGGGGGAAACTATGCATATTTGTGTTATGTGGATTAACTGGCACAGGCCACTTTGGCGACCTTTTCAGACCAATAGTAACCTTGAGAGCGAAGGGAAATGCGTTTGTGTGTGAAAGAGAAATGGAACAGTTTATTTTTTCATAGCAGCAGTGTTGAAGGTGTGGTGCTGTGACACCCCCTCCCAAAACGACGGACAGCCTCTTAAAGCAGCGATTCCTTGCCAAAGCCTGTCCTGGAGTTACAATGAACAGAGCAGAGACAGCACCAAAGAATTTGGAGATATTTTTTTTTCCTCTAACTGTGTACATTCAAAATAGCTCTATAACTTTTAGCAACTTTGATCTATATTTTTATAGGTAGAAACCAGCTTCCACCAACCCAGGATTATTCCCATGTTTCCAGGTCCTTAGATTGTTTAGACGAGCTAATGAACTACATGGGCCGCTACGAATGGCAGAGAATGTTCTATCATGGTGTGTTAGACGTTCGAGAGTCTCAGTAATCGCACAGCGATGGCCCACCTGCCCAGCATTTCAGGTGGTGGTGGGGATGCACTGTGGTGAGAGGCGCATCATTATAGAAATGCTTAGAAATGTATCTCCTCACTGTCAGATCAGAACCTCGTATCTCCAGAAAAGAAGCAAACGACTTTCTTAAATTTCAGTTTAAGATTTTCCTCCAGGTCTTTTTGGACCACTTCTATTGGTCCGTTCATCGTGAAATTGACAGTGTAAATATGGTAAAGTTGGAGAGACAAGGTTTTGTTCTCATGTTCAAATTGACTTGATTTTTACTCTGCTACAGGCCTGCTGTGCTAAATATCTGCCTTCTTTTTACTGCGTTTGTAGGCCGCTACAAATTACGTTTCTCTGATGCTAATCTGGGTGGATCTACTTCCAGTTTCTACGTTTATTCATTCTTGTATTTTTCGTGTCTGCTTCTGCCCGCAGGTTTATACCGTTCCGTCTCCAGTTTATTGTTGAATCGGTGTTTTATGGCCTTACTGTGCCGTAAACGTTTTGACAAATCTTACTTTTAAGACTTTTGTACTGGAAGCATGTTTTAAACAGCAGTGAGTCCATCTTAAGGACGGTGAAGGTGATTCTCTCGTCAAGTAACGACACAAACAAGATCGATATGTACAGAGCTAGTTTGGGCAGTGGTGTCTTGCTTGTGTGTTTTGGCTTCGAGTATGAGCAAGACTGCTGTGTGTGCTCTAGTTCTGTGGCTCACTCCACCCTCTGTTTCCTGTTTGTAACACACACACACACACTCACTCACACACATTCAGCTGACTTTGTGGTCATGTGATGTCACTAGTCTCGAGTGCAAAAGGACATGGCGCACAAATTTCAAAATACACCTACTGTCTCCAGATATTTCCAGGCTTGAGCAGAACTCGTGAAATGCGGATTGTTTGAGCCAGCAGAGGGGTCTAGGCTGCTCGGGTGGGAGAGGTTTAATTGCAGACTAGTCCTAACCTTCGTTGTGTTCCCTCTGCTACTCTTGAATATGTCAGAACTGGCGGTCTGCTGGAGGTTTTCTACAGCAGGTGATCTGATCTGGTTTTTCAGCATTTTTTTTCCGGATTTCGGTTAGAATCTCCACATCAGGAGGAGACTGAAACTCCAGGGCTGTTTAGTCCCCTGCAGTAGCCAGAGCTTTTAGCAGGGCACAGCATTTCTACTTCCTGCTCTGCTGTTGCGACACACGGGCCCCATCAGAGAAGAGCGCTGTATCCGCCTTCCCAAAACCACACGCACGTTAGACTCAGACACACTTCCTACTACTGATCAAGCCTGAGTGTTCCTGAACCTCCAGCTTCTTCCTATAGTGTTGTAAGCATTCTGCTGGATTGTGGCTTTTGGCTACGTTGGGACTTGCTGGGAATACACATGGCCTCCTCTCCAGGAAGTCTGGTGCTCCTTTAGTTCTCATTGGTTGGGACAGCGTAAAACCTGTTATCTGGCATCAAATGGCCTCCTGAGTTTCCTTGTACAGCTTCAGCTGAACGAAGAATGTTGACCGAGATCTGGTGGCTTTCAGTCCAGACGTGGGGTTTTTTATTTTTTTGGATGTTTCAGACGGGAAAGAGTTAATCCCTTGCAGCTACCCATGAGCCTGTGGGGCAGCTGGCGTAGAGGGAGGGAGGTCTTAAATTATTAAGCCCCCACCAGCAGAATCAGGGCGCCATGTTTAATACATAGCACAGCATGAGGAAAGCTGCGCTGCAAACTTTGAACTGGTCACCTAGTGCACCACACAGATTTAGCCTTTTCTTTGAAATGGCTTTCGTTTTAGTGGAGGCGGGAATTCCCACATAGAATGAAGCAAACGGGGATTGTGTCCCAGTGCTTTATAGTAACACTTCTTTACTGCTATAGAAGGTACCTGTACAGTACAGATGGCTATTAATATTTCGGTGTTTAATGATTCAGTTTAGCCGGAAAAGCCAAGCGTGCACGGCGTCCGCTTTAAGGCTGGTCTTCTCCTGTGGCTTTAAAAGCAGCTCTGAATAGAGGTGATGGGACTGTGTGTCCGTCTTGTGCATAATGCTCTGAAGGTGACCACGCCCCGGTCCCCTTCACCACAGTCCTCATTAGGAGAGCTGTGCTCCAGCTCATCCTCTTGAGTGTAGACTCCCATTAGGCTAATCTCTCTGTTAGAGGTGGGTGATATGGCCTAAAAATATCACACTGTGTTCTCAGATTATAATATTTATTACTACAGAAATCTATGAAAGTAGGTCTAAAAATACTGCAGGTTGTACCAGTTTTTATTTTTATATATATTTTCTTTTCCTTTTTGGTGAGAGAGACATTTTTAGGCCATCACATTGTTATGCACTCCAGAATGGCTAAAGAAAACCCACAGCCCGATCAGTACCGACGTTGAGACGTGGTGGATGTAATGAAATATTCTGCTATTGAGCAACTCCAAATAATTGTGTGATTCACTTATCTGGCGTGTGTAAACACACTTCTTGGAGGGGATTGGCTTTCCTGTGAGAAACTTTGTGCTGCAGAACTCTCTTCAGCCGTCAAGAGAACCCCATTTCCGTTCGACACATGACTCGGTTCTTGTGTAAAATTTGAGCTGTCACTATTGAATTTGTAAGGTAAATAAACGTGACCTGCACAAGCACGCTTTCCAGATTTGATGTATAAACATTTCATATTTCGTGGGTCAAACTCACTCACACACTTACTTACTTACTAGTGTTTTTATATATATAATTTTTTTTTTTTTTTTTTTTTTAACGGTTGCCCACTGGTTATTTAGCACAATTAGTTAAGCATAATTATGTTACTGTTGTTGTGTACAGGTGTAGCAGCAGCAGTGAAATACAGTGTGAGCACTTACATGAGTTATTTACATCATAGAATTACATCACAGAGCAGCCAAAATGAAGAATTGGCTCGTTGCCGATTTTGTGTTTTGAGCAAAAACAAGTCTTGTTTCATATTCCAGTTTATTTTTAACCGATCCTTCGAAGGCCCTGTTCACGCTTGAAATTCTGATCTGGAATGAGACACGCAGACACGGCGAGACACGCAGCTGTTCACACGCCATTTCCACAGGTCTCAACTAAATCTCTAGTGACCGCGTTTTTTGATTGGAGGAACGGTACTATCCATATCTACTACACCAGTCCCTCACGGTGTTTGTTGTCAGTTGCACAGCGGAGGAGATGAAAAATGAACATGCAACTGCTTTTGTGGAAGAGATGAATGGCGTGTTCACAACACATGATATTTCCACTCGCGGCAGTTTTTGGAGATCACAGGGAAAAGCCCAAAATCGGAGGCTAATCGCCGTTTGCTCGGGTCTCACGTCATGGACCGTTGAGACAACATTATCGAGATTCGCCTGTGCCTCACAGAAGCCTGTGAGATATCAAGAGAAGTTGTACATCAAGCATGGCTACAGGTTTTCTCACCCATATTGCTTTTCTTTGCTGCAGATTAGTGCACAAACAACTTGAATAGCTCTCTTCTTGCTGACATACATTTTTGGAAGGGGTAAAATTCCCTGTCTAGTGTGTGGTACCGCGTCATTGCCCATGTCGCTTCTCGCTTGTGTTTTCGCGATGAATTGCAGTTTGGAGGTCAGACGGACGTGTTGCAGATTCCTTCTGGTGAAAGATCTTGTAACATTGGACCCTCTACCATGGACAAGTCATGTAACTGGCCTTTATGAGCAAACCACAACAGTTTCAAGATGCAGACAAGACTGTGACGACTTTGAACAGTATGTAGTGTGTCCATGGTTTAAGGTATTGATTGATTGGATTGATTGATTGTCAAATGTGCTTTAGCTTTCCTGATTCCAATGTTTGTGTGTGTGTGTGTGTGTGTGTGTGTGTGTGTGTGTGTGTGTGTGTGTCCCTGTCTTCCTCCAAAGATGGTTTCAGTGATTTGTATTACTGTGTTTAGACCCTGTGCACACTTGCACTGACTACTTATCCGATCGCCCAGGATGCATGTGAATGGGGCCAAAGCAGATTTATTTTGTTCTGAAAGAGCAGCACATTTGGTTGACACTGGGCTGCTGTGCTGTGGCCGTTTACATAGAAAGGGCGAAGCAAGCATTTACTTACGGTTTATGGTGCGAAGACTCATTGTACACGTAGGGTACATTTGCTGTTTCCCTACAGGATGTCTGAATGTTTGGTTTTTTTCAGAGGTACACGTTAATAAAACGCCTAATCGTCATGACTTGCTTGGGTGTTGTTTTTAAGTGGAAAACGACGTCTTGTAAAAGAGTTGGTCAGGTAGCTTTACAGGCTTCTTATCTGTGCCGAGCTTTTTGCCTTGTCTCATTTGACTTGGTAAAAAGGAATGAGTGCCTCCAGCACCTTGCTTTAATAAAGGTTAGCATATCTAATCCTTCAGCAAAGGGTCTCTGGCAACACTTGTTCCAGGGTGGATGGAGAGGGTAGATCGCTTTCAATTTGATGGTTTGATTCTTTGATAAAGATGATTTTTGGTTTACAGCAGCCCAGTCCATTAAGGCATCGCCCACTTCTCTCTCTTCAGACTAAAGGAAGTCCTTTACGATCCCATTTCCTTCCTTCCTGCCTACAGCAGAAATAAATAATCTACCCCCGGCAGGCTATAACAAGCCACTAATATAATCAGAGCCTTTTGGAGAAATTAATGAGTGTGGCAGGGGCCTGGACTTTCTCGTACCACCTGAATGTGTGTGCGGGGCATCATTGTGCTGAGATGACTGAGCTGATAGGCGTCGCTGGAAAATGTGAAGACCGCTTCCACCCTCTCCGCCGAACCCATCCACCACCTGACTAAAAATAGTGCAGAGAAAAAGAGGAAGGGGGAGAGGAGGGAGGCAGCACATAAGAGCTGTGGCTCTTTTTTCCTCTCTCTCTCTCTCTCTCTCTCTCTCTCTCTCTCTCTCTCTCTCTCTCTCTCATTCGTTCGTTCTCTCGCCCCTCCCTTGCTGCTGTCGTTTTTCTGTTCTCTCGCTCTTCTCTCTTTGTTTTATTCGTCTGAACAAAGCAGTTTGACCACTACTGCAGTCTCTTCAGTCCTAACAAGCAGTCGCCAAACTGACGTTCATGCAGACGGTCCCCTTCTTGTTCTAGGGGGTGGATTTTGACTCCGCTCTCTCTGTCCGTCCTCTAATGCGCAACCAAGTGAACTGGAGAAAAGAGCTTCAGCAGATGCATATGAACGTGTTCAGCACTCCCCAAAACCCCAATAAAACCCTCATTTCTCTTCCACTAGTGTGAACGTGTCGACTGGTTAGCCGCCTGGGTCAGTGAGCTGTAGCCTGAGCCGCAGAGGCGGAAGGAAGGCCATATTCAGGTCACAGGGATCTGAATATGGAGGATAACTAGTGCTAACCCTGTTGCACTCCCGATGGCGAAAAAGAGTATTAGCAAAATTAGCGTGACATTTTTATCGCCTGGATTATGCCAGGCTTAAGTCGCATTGTCTAAATGCAGACCCAGTTAGTTCTGCTAACCAATCAGCGCGCCACATTTTAGTGAGATGCTGTTAGGTGTTTATTGGCTGTAGTGTCCATTCAGAAGGTCCTTGGCCATCGGAGATACAGGATCTGTATCTAGCAAAGGGCAAGGTAAGGTGTGGTCATGCCACGGTGTAGCTGTTTTTAAGGAATTTTAATCGGATGAGGGTAGCCCCTCTGGAATAGACAGTTACCTGAAAAGTTCCGTCTGACTAGTGAGAGCCAGGAATTTGAGTTTGACCGTGTTGATTTTAACGCATTAAGAGAATTTTCCCGAGAAGCAAAACTTTAGCCTGTGATGCTTTGTAGTAGCTAATTTGTGATTTTGAGGTATTTTTTGTTAAAAGTCTTTTTAGAATAACCGAAGGTTAATTACCCAGCAAACCACACCCTGCTCGGGTACAAGCATGCTAACTGATTGGCATCCGACACCTGCTTCCAGTTTGGGTGTTTCACTCTGGAGGGTTGTTTTATTTTCAGTTTGTAGCAGTGATGCATATTTTAAGGTGGGATTGTGTGAGTGAAAGTGTTAGCGGTAAGCGTGTTGGCTGTTGGATTTGGGTCAGCAGGAGAGTCACTGCTTTTAGGATCATCAGCAGATTCGACGTTAACCGGATTTACATGGACGAGCTGAATCAACTGTGTCCCTGGATTACTGGTGTGACATTGGAGCGAAGGGGAGGAGAACAGGGCTAGCTCTTTGTATCCCTGGCCACTGCTTTGACACACTGTAAGGACTTCCATAGAGTCTCTCTCTCTCTCTCTCTCTCTCTCTCTCTCTCTCTCTCTCTCTCTCTCTCTCTCTCTCTGCCTCTTTCTCTCTCTCTCTCTCTGCCTCTTTCTCTCCCAGTTGGTCCGACAGACTGGACTAAAAAAAATTTTTTTTTTTTTTTTAAATCTGCACTAAAACCTTTAGGGCTTTTTTTCCCTGGGTGTCAAAGAAAGGGTACACTTTTTATAATTTTATAGTTAAAGTAGGGCCTTGCCACACCTGCATAGAATGGATCAAATCTCAGTCTGGCCTTGGGGAGGGTTATAATGGTCTCTAGGTTGCTGTGATTTGCAAAATGGGATGTTTGCACCATGCATGCTCTCGTAGGTTGTAGACTGCTGCAGCTCTTTTATTTGAAATGCTATTTGAAGAGAAACCAGGCTACGCCTAGCACGTTTCCATCTGCCTGTTTTTTTTTGTTTTTTTTCCCTCCCCTCTTCGCCCCCACTTTTAGCCAAAAACAAAATCTGAACATCCTGCATTTCAGTACACCGAAGGGACCGGCCGTTGCTGTGAAGCCGGCCGGATTTGCTGTGGGATCTTGTCGGTCATGATTTGTAAATAGCTTTCTCTCTGCACCAGCACAGAAATGGTGATCTTTAGCACAGGCTAGCTGCAGAACCCTGTTGCTTAGTAACAGCTTCGCGGGTTGGCAAGGACACAAGCGGGTTCTCTCCAGAAGCCAGCAGAGAGAGAGAGAGCGAGAGAGAGAGAGAGTCTGTCATCGCTGGATCAGTTTTTAATATGGCACATTTATTGCCTTGCTTGGCCTTGTTGGTTAAGACGGTTAAGCCTAGGACTGAGTGTCGGGGTGCAGGTCTTCTCCACAGACCTGTAAAATGTCATATGTGCTCTTCACACAGTCCTGTTACGTTTAGTCTCGTGGAATGGCTTGTCTAGGGGATTCGTTGGTGTTGCTGAATATTGCATGAAATGGTGGTTTGTAACAGTTTCTCTTACTGAAGTTGAAGGCAGCCTCTTGCTCAGAAACAGTCTCGTCACAGCATCGTGGCAGTTTGAGGATTTTATAGATGGGAAAATTTATTCTTTTACAAAGGATCACATTACTTGAGCTGAAGGATAGATCATGTCAAAAGAATTCGTGAGTAGGTGCTCTTAGTAACCACTGTCTACTGAAGTTTATGCCAGTAGCTTGACCTCACCTTTTTTCTCTCTCTCTCTCTCTCTCTCTTTGTTTTTTTTCCCCTCATTCTCAGATCAGTGAGTAACCCAGCGCGAGGCAGGAGTGAAGTACATCATTTAGCAGAGGAAAATGAGCGAACTCGACCAGCTACGTCAGGAGGCTGAGCAGCTGAAGAACCAGATCAGAGTGAGTGCACACATGCTCACTCATGTGCTTATGCAGAATATAATATACGATGTCCTTACATTACGTTCCAAGTATGATCCTCACGTTTTGTTTGGATTTCCACATCATGATTGCGCTTTGTGATTTCTGGCCACACGTTTCCGATTTGTCCACTTCAATTTTCTGTCATTTCAATTCTTTAAATGTTTTAATGGAAATTGAATTTGAAGCGTGTCCTTATTAAGTAATACAGACTGTTTGTGTGGTAATGGAGCCATGTAGGTAATTTTCAACTTCTCAGTTGTTAGTAATTCATACTGGTGTCCCTTCTGCTGTTTGGAGATTGCATGGGTTTGAAGTTCGGGTGGGCGATATGGCAAAAATGCCAAAAATAAATAAATAAATAAATAATCACAGTGCTTGAGGACATTTTCAGGACACGCAGTATTTCTCATGATATTTAGTTTATAAAATACTATCAAAGCGAAGTGTAATGGTGTATTTCTTAAATGCTGCAGTGTGTCTAGTTAAAGAGATACTTGTGTGCTATTTTCAACTACTCATGTAGTTGTTTAGCTGTCTTCTTCTAAGTATATCAGTCACAATATAAACTTATTGCATGATTTTATCAAGGCAGCAGTAAAATACTGTTATATTGGCCAATGCTGAAAGTAACAATCTTAAATTTAAAAATAATAAAATGTGGCTAGGTCTTACTTTCATCAATGTGTCTATCAGAATATGCTGAGTTAGTGCAGTACAGGGGAACTTTTGAGGTTCTGATCAACCACAGTAGTAAGAAATCTTGTGTGACTGACCGATTCTTTTTCTTTCCCTTACTGGCCATTACTGAGGTACTGACCGGTAGCGTATTTGTGGCACAATAAGATTTATCTCATGCTCGTTACTGATGAGATACTACAGTCTGTGCTTTTTATGGAAATTAAAGTCTATGTTAACGAATATTTCACGCATGGTTCTTATAGCATTTTATGTTTTAAAAGGACATCACTCCAAATTTTAACCTTCAAAGCTGGTAGTTAAGATGTTTTAAGCAGTGAATCGATTGTACGAGAGGTTGTATGAAGTGGTTTAACTAATGCGAGTCAAATTTTTCCAGGATGCGAGGAAAGCATGCGCGGATGCCACCCTGTCTCAGGTGAGCCCCTGCATCGAACTTTTGATGGCATGAGTCAGTTGGGTCACATATTGGTCAATTACATTGTCATTTGTTTGTGTGTGCAAGGTTCAGATGTTTTAACTGAGATTTTAGATTGATTGATTGATTGATTGATTATATATTGACTGGGAGTTCTATTCGTGTTTGTCTTTTGTTCACAGATTACAGCTAACATTGACCCCGTCGGACGAATTCAGATGCGCACTAGACGGACACTGAGGGGTCACCTGGCTAAAATCTACGCCATGCACTGGGGCTCTGACTCAAGGTAATCCCATTGAAGCTGCGTGCTAGCCATCAAATCCACTTCCGATATCCTTAGCACAAAGACATACGGAAACGCGGCAACATTCTCAAGCTTATGTCACTCAGGATTTGGCTGAGACGTAAGGAAAATTTTAAAAAGTGCTCTCACTCGGCGTGATGAACACCTTGGGGACAGCTCTGTGACGTAGATGCTGCAAGTGTTGTTTGAAGGAAAGGGTGGGAAAAGGAGGTATATAAAAAGAAGAGGAAGTGTACTGGGCATTCTAGCCGAAGATAATGGCGAAAAAAATATACACATGTAAGAAAAGCAGCTGAGCAACGCAGTCCCTGGTCTCCAGGAGGCTAATTGGGAGGCTGCAGGTGAGGTTAGGCCCCAGAGAGACTCCCTTTGCTTTGTCATGGTGCTGTGCTGCACTAAAGGAATCACAGGGGCAACGAATCATGTCTTGCCCGTTCTGAGGAAACACATTTTACTGCATGGACTGAAATCTCTGTTGCGTCTTTAAAACAGTGAAAAATTCTCAACAGTCATAGGACTTTGTTTGTGGGCTTTGCTCTTTTTTGTGTCTGGAGGCACAATGATGAGGCAAAAATAGCTGCCTAATTATGAAGGGGACAGTTCTGTGTCGTGGACAAGTAGGTTGTGGCCCCCTGACTAATTGCAGTCCTCAAAACTTTGGTTAGAATTTTTTTTCTTGACCCTAATTTGCAGTGTTAGATGGGTCAAGTAAGACAAGTAGATAATTATAGCTAATCGTTATTCTAACAGAAACCCAACCTTGAGTGCAGTTCATATGGCCCATATGGGGTACGGTACATTGGCACGTTTGTATTTTTATTTATTTATTTTTGTCCAGATTCAGTCGGTGGCCCAAAACCTTTAACTTGGAAGTTTTGGGGTTTTGTTCCTGCTTTCATTAACGGCACCAGTGTGGTTAATCAGTAGATGTAGCTGAACGTGGTTAATCTACTGGAGGAGAGGACTTTAAGTCCACTCCTGCGTTATTGGGCTGGGTTTGGACAGCAAGATAATGCCAGTCAATCTCTGCTAAGCATCTTATTCTCGAGCAGCAGTGAGTGTAGCTTAGCACCGTTCACGGTTAACTTTCCTCCTTTTGTTTTGTTGGAGATGGGAACGCTGTTTCTTGTAAGTCAGTGAGATGAGATCTATCTTTGAAAAGTAAAGTGTGCTGCTGTTTAAGTAGCTCTGCTCAGCCCCTCCCTCTCCTTCTTGCTTTTTGAAGGAAAAGAGTAGGTCTCCCTTATGTAGGTGATGCCCGAACTATCACGGCTTTATACCGTGTTCACCTTGAAACGTCTTCTCTGGCTTTCCTTAAAACATTCTGTAGTCCGCCACCAATTCCTGACCTGTCCCTCGTACAGAAACACTGTGTGGGTGGTTTTGCATATTCAAAATGACTCTTGAGAAGGAAGTTGTATATGACCACGTTGCGTGTCAGTGTGATGTGTGTTTTCTGTGAAGGTGGTGTTTGATTACCTGAATATCAGAGCACAGTTCAGCCATGAAGTCATGAAGGGGAATGTCACTACCTTTCTATGCAAATCGCAGCATTCACACACAAAGGGCAGTGGAGGCCCCAAGCATGTAAACAAGTGTTTTCGCAAAAGCGTTTCTAGATTCAAAACCGTTTGAATGATCACATGAGAATCTTCATTATGTAATCTAACACAGTAGGCCCCATTTTATCCATACTATCCATGGTTTTCCCAGAATGTCCACATAAAAGAACTAGCCTAATATTTACTACTCCTCTTTTTGTTTTCGTCTCTGCAGGCTCCTAGTCAGTGCTTCCCAGGATGGTAAACTTATTATTTGGGACAGCTATACCACAAACAAGGTAAACTTGGGTTTTCCAAAGGCCTGACAGTCTCTATTTTTTGCTGGTTATTGGAATGCATGTCTGATCTCACTGTATGTGTGGCTGTAAGGAGAAAATTTGCCTGGGTCTCTAATCCTTTCCATCATTCTCTCATCAGTTTTACCCATCTTTGACTACCACTGTATTGGCCATAAACTACTGCATTGACTATAAAACCTTGCGTTTGCTTGCTCTGCCATTTCAAACTGTCTGTCTCATTTCAGGGATGTCCTGATCCAATTTCTATCCCAAAATCTGATTTAAAGTGTTAAGTATGCGTGTAATGTTACTGGACTGGACTTGAACTTTTTTTATTATTATTATTTATCTTTGGCTTTGAAATGATCATTTAATTTTGTTTGTAATGTTGGCTTGATTTATTTATTTATTTATATACATACATTTGACTGATTTATTATAAAATGATGAAGTAAAATAAATTATTTTTGGTGCGTGTTATCTGAATACACTGAACTGCCTACGGTTCCTTTCCTTTGTTTATTAAGTGCGTTGTTATAGCTAACATGGGTGTTTTAAACCTGAAGCAGGATAGCATGGCACAGCACAGCTGGTCAAGCAGAACATTTCTTTGATACCTTTATTTTAAATTAGTCACAACTCGCTAAAAGTATCAATATGGATACCTTGATTTAAACGGAGATTTCTCCACAATGCTTTTCTCGATACTTTCCCAAAAGTGGGGGTGTCTTAAGCCTTAAATGAGTGTGAGCTGCCTGGAAGTGGGTGTATTTGCTGACTATAATGGATTGTAAACTAATCAAGAAGTGCAGATGTTAATGACATGGTTACAGAATGTAGTGTAGTCTAAATTTAATAAGCTGTTGGGTTACGGATGCTGAGCCGAACTACATAGAGTACTGAAATTTAATGTTGAGCGACCAGGTTTTTCCAAGTTATTCAGTGGGGCACAAGTGAAATGATGCCAAACACTCGTCAGAGTTGCAGGAGTGTATTTGGTATGTAGTTTTAATGGCTTACAGCTGGCAGAGAGCGGCGAAAAATAGACGGGAAGCTTCTTCCCATTTTACACACCCTCTATAACAGGGATGTAAATACAGAAGGAACAGGTTAGAGGTGCACAATCCATTAAAACATTTCTGGATTAGCCCTAAATCCACTGGATACGATGGTCTGTCCCTATTTAATTTACTTCTCTATGCTGATGACGCAGGTACCTTTTTTTCCTAATGCATCAAACTTGTGAACTGGAGTTAGCTGCTAGTTGCATGGAATGATTTAACCATTTGACTGCAGGTTTTCTTATCCGAGTGTTTTCCTCCTGTAGGTGCACGCCATCCCGCTGCGCTCCTCAT
Source organism: Pygocentrus nattereri (assembly GCF_015220715.1). Classification (NCBI taxonomy): domain Eukaryota; kingdom Metazoa; phylum Chordata; class Actinopteri; order Characiformes; family Serrasalmidae; genus Pygocentrus; species Pygocentrus nattereri. The sequence continues at coordinate 18,460,467 of NC_051239.1, forward strand.
GGGTGATGACATGTGCATATGCTCCGTCCGGCAACTACGTGGCCTGTGGTGGCCTGGACAACATCTGCTCCATCTACAATCTGAAGACCCGTGAGGGCAACGTTCGCGTCAGTCGTGAGCTGGCTGGCCATACGGGTATGGACCCAGTGTTTCTGTGGAGTTTATCAAGCTGTATTAAAAACTAGAATTTAGCTTGCTGGAAGTTTGAGACGTCTGTGATCGGGTAGTCGTAGAGTGTGGAGTTTACCTTTTTGCTGCTTTTAAAACGTGAGCATGGGTCTGAGGAGCAGAGTGAGGAGCAGGTTTCAGTAGTTCTGTGGTGTATAGCAGTGCATTCTCATTACATTAAAGTAAATGGCAGTCGGATGCTGTAATTGCCCCATTGGTTTGGGTCAGTACACCAGTGCTTAAGTTTGGGCTGTCACAATCATGACATTGCTGTATAAATAATTTTGATTAAGTATTAAATTGTCCATTCTTTGTTTATTGTTTGCAATTACTGAAATATAGGCTGGCTAATTAGCCACTGTAGCTCTGTTTACTTGGTTGCTTACACCGGTTGTGGTGTCGAATCAATATTGTGCATACCTTCAAATAAATGTCTACAGTTACACAACCATATGTCAAGTTTGATCAAAGCTAAACAAATGTGAAAATATAAACAAAAATGGCTTATTCTCTCAGCACCCAAGCAAAAAATGTAAAAAAATGAGTGCTGCCCTCTAACCATGTTGGAGCACAGTTAGAAGTTGGAGCTTTTTGGTGTGAATGCTTTTCTTTCTTCTGTTTATATTTATTTGCCTCAACTCAGTGCTTCCATTTTATGTTTTGTTTGTAGCAGCATGAGAATGAACTCTAACAACACTGGAAAACGATAGCAGCTGGTTCAAGTAGTTATCATCTCAAATTATTCCGATTATGTAAAAGTTGTATTGAGTTAAACTGCTCTATAACCTGTGAAGGACCTATCGAATCTTGTAGAATGGGGATTTCCAATTGTGGAGACATACTGAACTACAGTTTCCCTCTTCCCTGCTCTGTCATTACTCATCATGAAGAGCTTTATAATAGCTGATCAGTTGAGGCAGCGGTAGTACTGCACCCCAGAGAAAGTCACAGACCTGGTCTGTTGTCAGTTGTGGAGAATTTGAATGTTTTGAAATTTACCACTAAATGTCTCATAATTGATAATTTTATTCATTAATTTATCTTTCTGTGCCTGACCTCTTTGTCTCATCTCTCAGGTTATCTGTCCTGCTGTCGTTTTCTGGACGACAACCAGATCGTCACTAGCTCAGGCGACACCACCTGGTGAGTTTGGGGTAGTGTGCCAAGACTGCTGCTTTTATCCATATGCGTTAGAGGCAGATGCTTGCATACATACTGACTGTGTAGACGGTTGTATGACGATAATTTTAATTTCTGAGTAATAGAACTGACAATTTAAATGTCTCAGAAGGAAAATGTGTCCAGCTCTTTAACATGTGCAGTCTTTTTTTTTTCCCTTTGAATTTAAAACTCTTTCCCAAAACACAGCAATGCTGTTGGTCATGTGGGCCAGTTTTTTTATGTTGACTAGAGAAAGCGGCATAGCAGATAATATTGTGTTTACAGAATGTGGTGACAGTTGCAGAGTACATTGTTCAGACTTTTTGCTCATGGTTTGCTTTTGTTTGCAGTGCTCTTTGGGACATTGAAACTGGGCAGCAGACAACCACCTTTGCAGGGCACACTGGTGATGTGATGTCGCTGTCCCTGGCCCCAGACACTCGTCTGTTTGTGTCGGGCGCGTGCGATGCCTCTGCCAAGCTGTGGGACATCAGAGAAGGCATGTGTAGACAGACCTTCACCGGCCACGAGTCCGACATCAACGCCATCTGCGTATGTATCTCAAAAACACAAGCTAGAAATGCGGAAAGCACACAGTGGTTCAATTAGGTCTCCACCTTGTATGTCCTATGTTGTGATTCCTTTTTCCTGTTTACTCAGTTCTTCCCCAATGGGAATGCGTTCGCCACGGGCTCGGATGACGCCACCTGCAGGCTGTTTGACCTGCGTGCCGACCAGGAGCTGATGGTGTACTCCCATGACAACATCATCTGCGGCATCACCTCTGTGGCCTTCTCCAAGAGCGGCCGCCTGCTGCTTGCTGGCTACGATGACTTCAACTGCAATGTGTGGGATACCCTTAAAGCCGACCGTGCAGGTCAGTAAAACTCCCTAGTGTAGTTCCCTAATTTGGCACAGCTGACTGAGTTAATCAAGACCTTCGGGAGCATCTGAAATATGCTGGAACTGAACTCTTCATAGCTAGGCATCATTGTGTAAGAAGAATTTGTAGGAAAGCCTAATAGACATGAATTAGTGGACTGAGCAGTGATGAACTGAATATGTGATGGTAATGAGATGTTTACCTCATAAATTCTGATTTATGATTTAGAACTGTGGCCGAGTTCAAGCCGCCGTCAGTGGTGAAAACATGGAAATGTAACTTTTTAGATATTTGTCTAAATGCCCAGGAAACATACCAGAAATACCGTCCATTAGGACACAGTTAGTGCTGCGGTTTTCGTGCTGCCAGATGTCAGTCTTCTGATTTTCAACTTATTGCCCTCACATTTGAAGGATTTTATGACCTTTGACATTCTTTATACTAAGTAAACCAAAAGTTAAACCAGAACTGTAAGAATATTTTTAGACCAATGCTTTCTAATGTTCAATTCTTGCTATTTATGCTATTTTTGCTTGCTTTAGTATTTTTAGCACGGGTAGGTACAAAAATCTGGGAGAGGCAGTGACAGAAATGGATAGCTACTTTAGACCTATTTTACAGCAGCACTGCAGAGTTAAGAATATATAAACCCCAGCATGTTTACTGCCTGCTGCTTATTGTAAAGTAAAAATACAGGTAACAGTAGGGTACTGCAGTTCTGTGCCCCTACTTAAATGTGTGGCCTTTTCTCAGTCTGTGGCCCCTACACTTTTCAAGATGTTACACCTGTGGTGAGGTATAAAAACCAGCTTCAGCCTAGCTCAATTGTTTTTGCCTGTTTGTACTGTTGGGAATTAGGAATCATTTTGGTTTTAATGCGTGTTTAATTGATGCGACTTTTTGAATTGATGGCAAAAGGACTTATTTTCACAAATGATATTTTTTCCACTGAAGGTGATTTAAAAGGCAATAAATGAGATTCTTCAGCAATGTTGCACACAACGCAGCTAGTACCTAAATATTTCAGAACTGGCAGTGTGCATGTGTGTTTGTGATCAGAAGCACAGTGCCACTCCTCCATGCTCATGAATAATGAACATGGTAGAAAGATGTGAAATGGAGATTATGTTCACGTAGCATCCTACTGTAAAAACACTGTTCTGGGTCAGCACACACACACCATCCATCAGCATGAGCGCAGATGACCACTGATGACCACAAATGAACTTGGACTTCACTTAGGGTTTTTTTTTTCCATTTCATTTTTAAGAAGTAAGGTCTACTTATTACTGGCACATGGTTTTTAACCTACTCTTGCCTTAGGAGTGCTTTGTCATTTCCTTGGCTAAAATCTCTGGGACATAAACCCATCATGAACATTTTGAACTTAACATCAGTGCTTAGTCCAGTCATTTGTCATTTGGTAGTGTTTTAATAAAGGACAATAAAGATCCATACATACAGATTCACATCGTTCCCTAACACTTTCCAGTGATTAACAGTGAACTTAAAATTAACTTAGTAGATTAAAAAAATTAAAAAGGGAAGAGGGGGTGTGAGGGAAACAGGTGACTGCTGCCGTCTACATATTTAAATAGGAACACATTCCTGTACAAGCTGATTTCCAGACCGTGTCCATTTAAGAATGTATATAGTATTTTGGTTTAGCCGTTTTAAAAGCAACTTATTCTATCCATATCTTGTCCCCTTCCCTCAAAGCAAGATGATGAGCCAACTATTACTTTTGTCAGTCTTTAAAAAATGAAATTGAATTTGATTAACATGTGAGGTTTGTATGTTTTGCAGGTGTCCTGGCAGGCCATGATAACCGTGTTAGCTGCTTGGGCGTTACTGATGATGGAATGGCAGTGGCAACAGGTTCTTGGGACAGTTTCCTTAAGATCTGGAATTAAAGCCGCAAGGTAATCACTTCATTGAATACATACATGACTTTCAATATTTAAACCAGATGTTAAAAGTATTTTACTGTGTCTAAGCATTCGTTGCGCCTCATCTCAATAAAAGTGCACCCCGTACAAAACTTCCTACAAATACTATTAAACGGCTACACAAGACTGGCAAGTAACAGAGTAATGATCGAGCAGTGACGAGTTCCTCGTTCCAGTTTCTGTACTGTGGTGTACAAAGACTCCTGCAAGCGGTGTACTAAATGACTGATTGTTCCCAGATGAGGAATTATTTGTGTTTCTGGATTTAAATTGTCCTGTCGGCACTTCAGCCCTACTGTGTACATGACATGGTCGGTGAGGATTTACACAAGAAAAAAAGTAAAGCTGCGCTCTAATTTGTGAATGTGCTACTGCCATTTAATTACAGCTTGAGTTTTAAAAGGAACAGACACCGTAATTGTGGGCTAGGGTCGTTGTGTAGGATTGTCTAGGATTCTGCACAGAACGTTTGAAACGAAAGGAATGTAAAAGTGCGTGCTTGCCTGGGTCATAGAGATCATTCCTTGGTGCTGTGATAAGCCAGGCCTCGTCTACCCGTAAGTTTCGGTTATGTGACTTTTGTTTTTGCCGTGGCCGTGATGTTGACGATCAAGTTTTGACAGCAGGAAAGCAGTCGCCTCAGATGAATGAGAATTACTTTCTTGGTGGATGTTACAGCTTTAATCCCCACTGTACTGCTGCAGCCAACAGCACAACAGACTGCACGTATGTTTTATGTAGCAGATATTCAGCAAAGTCGGGGTTAACAGTAAGGTACTCTAGTACTCGAGGGCCAGTGTTCAAGTACTGCAGTCACTTTGGTCGTTCTTTACGTTTCATCATATGAAAGATGTCCTCCCCTCGTCAGCATCCAGTGCTGTACCAGTTACTTGTAGTTTTAGCTCAAATCTGAAGACACAGCGTCTGTCACTAATTCAACACGAAAGCTACCAGTTTTTTCTTATTTCCTAATGTTTTCAGACCAAAAAGCCTAAGCCTCTGGCCATAGGTTAACTTTATCCTTTTTTGCCTCCTCCCAGTGGTTAACCAGATATGTTTATTAGCTCCTGTGGACACATGAATATAAAATATTATTCAGAATGCAAATCCCTATTTAACAGCTTTTAACGTTTAACTTTTTAACTGAACTTCTAACTTTGTCTACAATGACTTGGCTCATGACGGACATCAGTCTGGTTGGGGTAGATCGTCAGGGCGCTCTTATAAGATGCCAGATGAATCTCCTGGATAGTATCAATAATGTACTTGTATGGAAACGAGAATGGATCAGATGTGTAGTGTGTACAGCAGCGATGATCACTGACTGTTTAAAACATTTTGTTTAGCTATTTTGATCTTTTTTTTTCCCTCTGTTGTCAGTTATGCAGAAATGCACTTCTTTGTGTTGAGGGGGAAAAAAGCAATAAGGGAGTGAGCATTTTACCCAAAATTGCTCGCATTGCTAATGAAGCTGATGTCTCAGTGCAGGGAAATAAATTGTTGCTTTTGCTGGTTCTTAGGTGTTGTTGATTGATAAATTAACTACCCAGCTCTAGTAATCTGCTGTTTCTGGGCCTTAAATGCTTGATAATTCCACTTTTCTTCATAAGGCCTTCCTTTCTTACATACCACTCCCTCATCCATGATTCATGGACACGCCCCTTTAGCCCAGGCTTTTGCAGTGATGCGCTGATACTCCCATCTTTTTGTGGAGTCTGGTGCTGATACTAGGACAGCCGTATATACACCTGCTGCCATCTGCTGGTGTAAAGTTATAACACTAACCTGTGAAAGAACTGGTATGCTGTAACTAGGCCAAAAACCGTTAACACCAAAAATAAAAAAGTGGTAAAATGCAGTTATGAAATGGTATTTGGCACTACGTCAAATTTATCATGTTGCAAAATTTTTTAATTTTTGCCATAATAATGTTCAGTTCAGCAAATATAAAACTAATAAATAATGCATTTTATAATATCCATATTATTTCCTTTTAATTTTTTGGAAGCTGTGGTCTAGACCAGTATTTCCAAGCCCTGTCTAAAGGGGTCCCCCCTTCAGACAGCCAGTGGTTTTTCTTCATCCCTTGTTAAGTTGATGCAAAAATGATGATGGTCTTGGCGGAGGGGGGGGGCTGGGAGACCCTGATCTGTAATATTTGTGATTTCATGCTCTTTTTCTGTAACCAGGCTGGTTTTATATTGTATAACATTTTGAAGCTGTTTTGAGACGCTTTAATGATCATCTTGCATTTTCTTTCCTTTCAGATGGCATCCGGACTCCAAAGTTGACTGGAAGACCATTCCAACATCGAAATGTTCAATTTTATTGCATATCCAATCTTCTCAAACACAACAGAACTGACCCCATTATCTGAAGAAACAACAAAAGGGCAAAAGTTATTCTCCTTCCCATAAAAAAGAGCACAATTGTTTCACTCAGCCAGATCACAAGGAAATCGGTGGGTTCATCTTGATGTGGTGGGGGGAGGGGGTCAAAAGTAATTGTGCATTCCTTCCGGGACCATTTTCTGACGTTGCGTTGAACGAATATCCAAAAACCCGCTCATCACGTTGCGATTGTCATTTAGGCTAACTTTATCTATCTGTAACTTAAAAGGAGGTGATCTTCCCCCGTAAGTGAGCTAGGTCTCAAAGGCTTTTTTGGGCAATTTTTTTTTTCATCCCAAGAATTACATTCAGCTGTTCGGCGGTTAGTGTTTCGGAACGAGGATCGGAAGCTGTCTTTTATCGCCTAGTCTTTAAATATTTTAGAATCGAGTTTATAGATGGAAGGTAAAACAATGTTGAAAGTAATCACTGTCATTATAATCCAGCTTTATCATGTCAAAAAAGAGGAAACAAAGTGAACGGTTTGAGCTTGACCAGGGGTCCACTAGCCGCAACCAGGCCTGTATATTTAGTCTGAGATTTTTTTTTTTTTCCTTTTTTTTTTGTTTTTTTTTTTGTTTTTGTGTAGTCACAAATCTTTGTTTGCACAGGAGTAAAACATTGCATATATATAGAATAATGTTGAAAAATGTCAACTAACCAAGCACATGCTGTTAACGATGATGAATGCTCATTTTTAAAAATGAATTGAAAAGTCCATTTTAATCATGCATCTTTTTTTTTTTTTTTCTTTTCTTTTTTTTTTTCCTTTCTTTCCCCGGTTGGCTAATGTAGAGTAATGAAAGGAAATGAAGCTTATCCCATAGTTTATTGTTATTTTTGTTTTATTTCTCTTCTCCATGTTCCTTATTTGTGTTAGATCTTGGTGTGGAGGGTGTTGACCGGAGGGTGGGTTCGGGGTTGGGGGTCATGGGTTCAGGGAGACTCGATTTTCATTTTTACCCGGTTTCAACAGAGGTGCCCGTTCCGTGCTTGGAAAACCAGTTACTACTCTGTGAATGACATGTTGTAAAAATCAATGTTTGAAAATAATGATATTGAAAAAAAAAACTTTTTAAGTTAAAAATTAAAAAAAAAAAATCTTATTTTGGTTGTCTGCCATGGGTGGGTTAACTCTTAGAATCGCATGCTGTAGAATTGCTTAAAAAGAGGTGCATATGGAACTAAGTCCTTCGATGTTTTTCTTTAAGAAAATAACCTGTTAAATAGATCACAATATTTATATTCTTTTTTTTTTCTTTCTTTTTTTTGCTACTCTGTGCATACATAATTCAATTAAACTTGCAAAGCTATGCACTCGAGAAGCAAACACATTGATTGACCCATTCTGTCCGTACCTTGGAGTTTCAAAAACACTGACCCTCACGCAGACACGGACACGCAAACACACACAGGAACACGGCACACACTCTCTCAAATAACTAGAACAAAATTTTCATTCTTTCTGTAGCAAAACGAAAATTCCAGATACAAAGAAAAAGAATGCTAGAGACATTTTGTAACAAACAGGTTTTTTCTGTCCTTTAATAAAAAAAGAAAAAAAAAACTTGCAGCATTTGAATGGCAGAATTTTTCTGTTGTTCCCTTTCTGCGTGTAACGAGAGGCGCTCTTTCCTTAGCGGTAGTGGCATTTCTTCCATTCTGTTATTCCTCTGCGACATTCTGTACAAAAAAAAGTGCTGTCGTTGTGCGTTAGGCCTGGAGTTGGCAACAAAACAAATAAATAAAAAAACCATACAAAAAGAGTAAAGATTAAATCAATTCCCTTTCTTCTCTCTCTTGCGCTCTCTCTCGCTCTCTATCTCTCTCTCTCTCTCTCTTTCGCTCTCTCTCGCTCTCTCTCGCTCTCTCTCTCCATACAAATAACTGTAGAGCTCTGCACACCCCCACTGTATCCTTATCCATCTTTTGTATTTAATTTTAAATTCAGTGTACAACAGAAAGCTGGATGCAAGATAGAAACTATATTAAAATGTACTGTTATTTAAGATGTAATAAAGCAGTTTGAGATGACCTGTCCGTGTTGTTGCAGTTCATACGTTTAATATAGATGAAATTCATCTTGCAGCCTGCGCAGTTTACACATGCTGACACATTAGGTTAAAGCTGCACATCGTTGAGCCATTTTTTAAATTTATTTATTTTTGGTTTCATGGCTTCACACTCTTCAGAACATCAGCTGAGAGGCATGTAGTTGCAGCAACTAGCTGTTAAAGGAATATGTCTACATGCCCCTGTGATTTTGCCAGCTTGGCCTGAAAACAAAGCTTGCGTTATTCCACAATGCTAGTGAGCCGGCATTCAGTTGCATTCATAGCTCGCAAGGCCTTTCTGAGCCGTCTCTCCATTAAAACCTGCTTGCCATCAACCACCAAGGCCAGTTAGACAAATGAGTCAGTTGTGATCATTTCTCACATCGAGCATGTCTCTGATCTGAGATCTTAAACAGGCACGCTGGCCAAAACTAAACATCTCCCTGTTGCTACAACTGTTGTAAACGGTGCTACTCTTCTATAGTGTTTCCACAATAGTCCCAAACGTGTGTTTTTCCTGTAATAAACAAGGGAAGCCCACTTCTAGCCCACTTCCTCTGGACTCTTGAGGATGGGCTTTTCCTCCGTTTCCAATGGTTGGGTATTTGTGCAATGCATGCTGGGTATTGTAGTGACAGAACAGTGATGAAATAAGATACAGAATGGTTCATCAAGTGGAAGATGCAATGTTGTGATGCACAACGTTAAATACTAGTTCTGGGCTGGAATTCACATTGTCCTAAACCTATTTAGGGGGCAGTCGTGTGCTGGAGGTTAGGGATCTGGCCCTGTGACCGGAAGGTCGCCGGTTCGATCCCCAGCACCGACAGTCCATGACTGAGGTGTCTTTGAGCGAGACACCTAACCCCCAACTGCTCCCCGGGTGCCGTGGATAGGGCTGCCCACCGCTGCGGGCAAGTGTGCTCGCTGCCCCCTAGTGTGTGTGTGTGTCTATACACTAGTGTGTATGTGGTGTTTCACATGGGTTAAATGTGGAGGTGGAATTTCCCCGTTGTGGGATTTTAAAAAGTATCACTTAAACAACAGTCCACATTTTGTGATGGTCATTTAAGGAAACCATCACATGCCATGACTAAACATGGACCCAATTTAAAGCTGGAAAACATCTGAGTGTTCCCAGACAGATAAGGAAGGTCTAGCTGATATCCAGAAAGTCCACAATTATCAAAACTTGTTTATATAGAGTTGATCAGTACAAAATGGTCATATTAAGGATGAGTTATTGCAGCAGGCTTGCGTCTTGATGACTTCAGAGTCTGTGAACGTGCTGCAGGGCACTCATTGTTAATTGAACAGAGGAGCTTTTTTATACGATGACTGCTGCTGGAGTTTGCAGCAGTCCAGTCTCTACATGACACTCCAGTCCTGAGGGTCCTTTCTGTATTTGCTCTTAAAGGCGAATTCTACTGATTTGCAGAACTTCTGCGTAATTCAGTCGCTGAGATGTAAAAGTGTTTTGATGTGAAATGGTCCACTGTAGAAAATCCAGCTGGCTCAGATTCCTCAGCAGTGATGCTGATGGGAAGAAGGGATCTTGAAATGTGCTTTGCAATTATAGTTTAACCATTTCAGTCCAAACATTAGCAGCTACCCTACATGTTTCATATATATTGCTGATAATGGTGAAATTGTGCTGAGTGTGGAAACGAAGATTTCTTTGGGGACTGTGTGTCACTCCCTGCCATGAGGATTAAATAGTACACTTTAGGCCAACGCTTTATCACAGGTGTATCATAAACCAAGCGTGAAGTCTCAGGCTTTGGGCAGCTCCTAACCATTTCATTTAACAGCTGTGGGGCAGCTTTTATAGGACGTCTAACATTTCAGACATCCGGTTCCCATCACCGCCACTGTGAACTGAGCGTTTCGCATCACAGCACTATGAATGACTGTTTACCACTTTTAATCATTTTAATATTTCATCTAATTTTAGTTTAGATTAAGTGACCCTTATTAGTCCCACAGCAGGGAATTTCACCTCAGCATTTAACCCATCCCTGAAGTGAAACACCACACACACACACACACACACACACACACACTTGCCCGGAGCGGTGGGCAGCCCTATCCGCAGCGGCCCGGGGGGCAGTTGGGGCTTAGGTGTCTTGCTCAAGGACACAGGTCACATTTTAACGTTGAGATTGCACTCGGCTCACTGTCTCAGTTTTGTAGTTAAACGTGAGTTGCGACAACATAAAACTACAACCTAGACCAGTTTAATGCAGTTCGGGCTGGAAGAAGATCAGACGGGGCTGAAGAGCGGATCTGTGCTCTCACCCGGATGATCTTACAGATCATATGGAGTAGTGGTGGTTATGCAGCTGGTTTTAATGCCTCTGCATGTAAATGGTTCCAGAAACATTTATTTGACGTATCTCGATGTGTGAAAGTTACATCTGCAAGTAGCCAAAAGTATCCCACAAGGGTCTGTTCTAGGGCCTGTCTTATTTTCTATTTAAATACCTGATGTCGCCTTACTGTTAAGTGATTGTAATGTTCATCCACAGTTATTTTTTAGCATTATATTCATTCGTTATCACTAGCAAATTAGCAGATATGCAGAAATAATTGACAGATCAACCATGAGTCATTGTTTGGTCTCTCCCATCAGCCCTTGGTGTTTTGGGATTCACCAGTGAACAGACCACTGGAGGGTTTTTTCACGCCGTTTTAGGCTGATGTGTTCTGACGGGCTAATGGAATCGATTGGTGAGTTCCACACTTCCCACAGAGAGTAGCCCTCACCTCTGCCTTAACCAGTCTTTATGTTTAGTGAGACACATTGTATTGGCCTGCCTTGAATAAAATGAGTGTCAAACTGCTCACCTATTGTTTGTAGTTTAGATGCGTATTGGCTTTCGTCTTTAGCTTAAATCCAGAGAAGGTGGAACCCCATCAGTGCCGGGTCTTACAGGATGCGTACCACGACCAGGACCGATGAACAGAAAGGTAAGACACCTCTGTAAAATATCTGAAAAGGTCAAGCAGGCCATGTGTTTCTGAGTGCTCTGGAAGTGGAATTGGAATGAAATGTTTATCTGGTAAGTTGTAGTAATTTTTACTTGCAGTTTATCAGTTGATGCTCTGTGAGTTATGACTGAGGTCTGCACTGTATATTGTTTGTTGATAATTGGGCCTCATTCACCAACCGTGCTTATGAAGAAATCTGTTCTTAAACCCACTTACGGCTCATATTTTCATGAATCTGGCGCAATTTTTCTTACCTTTCTCAAGAAGGAATTTTAAAACATGAATATATAATATTATATCCATCCATCCATCCATCCATCCATCCATATATATATATATATATATATATATATATACAATATATGTAATAATATAATGTAAATATAATAAATATTTAAACAGACTCAACAAATCTCAATATTTCTTTGAATGATAATCAATAATTCAGGTCATTCCTGGAATTTCAACTATAACTATGGACCAAGTAATGCAGGCCAGCACTGAACTCAGATGACCAGTTTCAGATATCACTAGGCACATTCCAGTTGCAGTGTTTAGATTACATATGCTGGGTGAGACTGATTAAATTCAGTATTCATTATATTTTCAAAATATTTGGAATTTGAAAGTAGTTTCCATTAAAAATTCAAGTTAAACTTGAAACGTTTAGTGACGACTGGTTCTTTATGCTTCTGGATCGTTTTCTTCTCTTAATCTGTCACCAACATTACATACAACATGCTTTCAAAAGCAAGCAACAAACGAGATATAGGTCATGGATACCATGTGTAAAGTACCAAAACCAGAATTTTGAAAATCAAAAACAAACTGCTCGGCAACAGAGATGCTACAGTTTTATGAAATGGATCAGTATCACAGTATGACACCAACACCAGTGTAGATGATATATACCAATAAGATTGTCCAGGTCGTGCAGCTCTAGGCAAGATATTTCTGATTGCACATCACTGAGTGCAGTTTTTCCGAATATTTAAACATTTTACCCACCTTAAGTGATACCACAGTCGGATGTGTCTGTATCCATGTGTTGGTGTAAGCAGGTAGTGGAAAAGGCTGTTGAGCGGTCACTCAGGAGAATGCAGGACTGGACTGTCTCTAGAGGCTGTAAACGATCTCTAGAGGCTCTGGGATCTGTCCGACGTGCAGCAGGACGGCCCCATGCGTATGTGTCCCACATAATCAAACAACCGCCCACCCTATTTCCTTATGCTTGTGACAAACAAAATAAATAATAATGATTTTAACATGACAATCTGATTTGCTGGACAGCCTTCTACTAGTGTTGTTATGCTACTGTTCAAAAGTTCATGTCATATTAATAATTGCTGCTTGAGATATTATTATTTATTTTATTTAGTTTAATATTCCAAGTTTTGGGCTGTTTTTCAGGAGTGAATGAGTAAATTACCCCTTAGTTCCAGTGAAAGGAACTCTTAATGCTGCAGCAGAAAAAAGGAGATTTTGGACAATTTCATGCTCCCAACTTTGTTTGGGGGCGGCCCCTTCCTGCTCCAACATAACTGAGCACCACTACACAAAGCAGGTCCATAAAGACACGGATGAGCCAGTTTGGTGTGGAAGAACTTGACTGGCCTGCACAGAGTCCTGACCTCAACCCCATAGAACACCTCTGGGATGGATTAGAGCGGAGACTGTGAGCCAGGCCTTCTCGTCCAACATCTGACCTCACAAATGTGCTTCTGGAAGAACGGTCAGAAATTCCCATAAACACACTCCGAACCCTTGTGGAAAGCATGATTCAGATTTCAGATTGACCACTGTTTTACCACTATCACATATAAACTCAGTAATTTTGGATAGTAAATAAAATAGGTAGATTTGTATTGCGGACATCATGCCTCCTGGTTCCCATCATCACCACTGTAAAGAAATCAGTCAGTCAGTTTCTTTACAGTTAACCATTTTACATCAAGCTTTACATCTCAGAGACTAAATTATGCAGAAATGGATTGCTGAAGGGATGCTCAGTTTATATTTGGCAAATTTGATCAGTGCCTTGTATGTGGGTGTCATTTACCCGTTGGCCAGAAGAGGGCACAATAGCACAGCAAAAGGTTTAGAATCAACACTTCATCTATTATTTATAAGATGATGTGTGGTTTTAATTGTCAGCACCTCTGAACACTGGAGAGAATACCATTCTCATTTACATGCAACAATCATTACTTCATATTTATGTTTTATAGTGTGACCTTCTTTTAAAATGCAAGTAAGGTTTGCAATAAACCATAACAAGGTGTTGTACGTTATTATAAAGCCCTGAATGAATAAAAGCATATGCCTGTCTGACATCATCTCTCTCATTCACCAGGTGGTGGTCTCCTCTCAGAGCGCTATCTGAACAGTGCTGAGCCTAAGGGTAGAGCTGAGCTCCACACAGCATCTCTGAGCAAGTGCAAGAACGTGGTGGACACCTGGGACGGCTGGAATCTTCTCAACGTTTTGTCCTCTATAGCCAAGCACCACAGCTGCTCCATTGCTAGTGTGGCCACACCCTACATCCTGGAGCGGCCAGCGGTGGGTGGGGTCATTGTGGGCTGCAGGTTGGGTGTGCCATTGGCGGAGCAAATCCATGGCACCTTACAGAGCTTTAGGGTCGAGCTCAGCCCACAGGACTCGAGCGAGATTGAAGGGGCTCTAAAGCGATCCAGGGATTTGATGAGCCTCATTGGGGACTGTGGAGCTGAGTATAGAAATATAGCAAATAAAGAGACATTTTGCACTCAAATTTGCCGTTTTATGAAAGCTGTATTCGACTAACTTTGTCAGTCCCACGTTTGTGTGCTACTGGCCTGTTTGCTATTGTCCTCTTGTAATCGAAGTTAATCACTTATAATAAGATCCTGCAATTTTTTTCCCTTTAAGACGTGATATTTTTATATAAAATAAAATGTAATTTGACCGGACGTGTTCAAACTTTTGCACACAATTGTACGGCTAGACAAATCGGATTATTCCAGAAGCCATGAGAAGAAAGTTATTGATATTTTCTGATTCAGAAGCTTGGTTGTCTGTAGAAGCATACGTCTGCAGATCTGTGACCTCGATTCTGTAGGAAGATGATTCATTTGTTACCACTTTGGTATCATTTTGATTAAGATTCATAATTATTTTTTAAAATACACTGAATAAAGAATATGACGGACTATTCACAGTACATTGTAAACAATAAAAGTAGTTCTCTTAAATATTTTCATCATTTTTTTACATCTGAAAATGAATCTTATTATAATCAGTTATAATTGATTATCAATTTAAAATATATGCTGTCGAAGTATGCTGACTTTATTCATAGGTGTGCGTCGGTTTCACATGAATAAAATAAGGGTTTTTTTTGTGCACTGATGCATTTTTACACCACTACTATTTTATTCTAGAAATGATATTAGAAAAAAAGTTTGAGAAAGACCTGCTGTTTTGCATTAACTGGACATTTTTAGCACTTTGTCATAAATGTGGGCCTGTTAGCTGACTGGCTTTGGGCTGCACTCAAAAGACTCTAGGGACTCCTCAGCAAAAGCTAAGGAAACCCCTGAGGACTGAAAAATGAATGTGTTAACACGGGTACAATCATTCTATGGTGACACTCTGATGTTCTCTGAATGGAAGAATTACATGCTAGGGACTGTGTGGATGAAAGTCGGGGAGGGAACAGAAGCCTCATCTGTGTGAATAATTAGACACTGTGTGCACAAAATACCTCCTGTATGTGTGAGTGAAGACAGTCTATATAAGTGAATAAAAATGACGATTCTCCTCCTGTACTTGGCGTAAACCTCAGTCTAAGAACATATGAATTTTTCTCTCTCTGCCAGGCTGTATCTTTAGACAAAAATAAGGATGGTGGTGGCCACAGATGCAGCAGGATGGAGAGGGAGCGTAGAGTTTGGCAGGCTGGATGGAGTTTGTTGGAGCTGAAGGCTGTGTATGTGTGTATGTTCGAGAGAGAGAGAGAGCGAGAGCATCAGGGTTGATGCCAGTGCTGGGTTGCGTGCCTGAAACAGAACCGGCGGTGCTCTTGCACGCTTGATGTGAAGTGGACTGGACAGTCAGGTAACCATGGCAATGCGCTTCTGCATCTGCTCTTTCCCTCTGGAAGGGCATTCGGGGTCAGAGAAGAGCGCAGAGGAGAGCATTACTAGCCTTTTCATCTTAACCAACACGGTCTTTTAAAGCCCCAGTCAACGTGGCTTTAAATTTCAGTTTAAGTTTTAATAATAAAGATGTCAATGAAGTGTTATCAGCATAATGTAAAAAAATCATATAGAGAGAGGGAGAGAGAGAGGGGGAGAGAGACGGAGGGACAGAGAGACAGACGGAGGGAGAGGGACAGAGAGACAGACGGAGGGAGAGGGAGAGAGAGAGAGAGAGAGAGAGAGAGAGAGAGAGAGAGAGAGAGAGAGAGAGACGGAGGGACAGAGAGGGAGAGAGAGAGAGAGAGAGAGAGAGAGAGAGAGAGAGAGAGAGAGAGAGAGAGACACTCAGTGATGTTATCCGGGTTTCTCGAACGCTTGGGGGCGCTCCCGAGCGAGTCTAAGATGAAAGGGTTAAGATGGACCGATTGATCAAAGATGTTTACCTATTGTGAATATAAAAGGCTACAGAGAGCTCCTGAACCCAGAACAGCCCGCGTCGTTTTAACGCTGCTGTTAGTCTTACAGAGCTGATAAACTGGACTTACAACGGCGCCTCAGAGAGCGCCAGCAGCCAGTCAGCACTCAGCAGCAGTAACGGCCGCGTCCTGCTGCCCGAAAGAAGGAAACACAGGTGCCCTTTAAACGTCTCCTCCTGCTTCCTGCAGGGAAAGCTGTGAAAACCATTAGAAATACAACTGTTCTCGTTAGGATCAGGAGAGGAACGGGTACCTGCACCAAACTGAGTCCCACTCAACTCAGACTGAACTGAACCCGCTGGGGACATCCTGTATACATAAAAATAACGCGTGGGAACGAGATCCTAATGCGAGGCCACAACTTAGTTAAGTTGTGGCCATGACTTAGTAAGGCGTGGGAACAAGATGATGGCTTACTAAGTCATGGCCACACATTAGGATCTCGTTCCGACGCCTTACTAAGGCATGGCCACGACATATCTCGTTCCCAGGCCTTACTAAGTCGTGGCCACGCATTATTTGTATTTATACAGGATGTCACCCGCGGGGCTCCGTACTGAACTGAGGAAAACGTCAAAAAAGCCAGATCTCTTGACAGAAAAGACTGACAGAATTATTTCTCCACCAAAAAATGCTCGAGTTTATTTTAAGAAAGGAAAATGTATGGCAGCTTGCCATCGTCACGGTGTGATGTCACATGGTAGTTATGCAGAATGACAGTAATGCCACTCGCGCTGAGCTTGAAAGACTGAATCATATATTTGAGTTAAATTAGAAATTCAGTTCGCTGTTTCTCGCACACTGGGGACAAGATGGAGAGCAATTTGATGTTGCAACAAAAACTGCAACCTACTGCCAGAGATTTATTTATTCCTCATACTAAATAAACATTTGAGCTACTGCAGTAGGATTGGACATGTACACCATAATGAGACTCACATGTCTTAACAGTCAGGGTTGCCTTTAATGCAGTGGTTCTGCCAAGCATGAAATTCCTAAGTTGTTAAGTGGCTCGGGTAGGAGGTTCAGACACTGTATTACATACTGTTATTGGAAAATTCTCAAAAGGATGTTACAGTTAAAATCAATTCCATCGCAAAATGAAAGCAGCAAACGTCAGACGCCAAACATGCCTTGGCTGATCAACAATACTTGGGCTAAAAGTAAAATTGTGTTAAGTTGATTTATGGTCAGACCTTCGTATTAAGGAGGAACCATCAGCTACTGTGCTGTTAGCCAGCCAGGGAACATGAGAGGTTCCAGTGCAGAACTGTAGTCCGGTTCATATTGTTCCACACCTCTCAATGTTTCATCCTCTCCTGAATAATTGATGCACACGAAACATGCACAACACATGGAGATGAGATGATGTGCGGGAGCTTATTGGCCAGGTGCTTTCATTCTCATATCATGCTGTTCAGAGGATATTCTGTCTTCACGTTTTTGTTGCTGCTGTTGATTTTTGTTTTTCTGTGTCATTTGACATTGTATGAGCTCTTCATGATGACTGGACCAATACGGAGAGTAAAACATCTTAATATTAACTTCCATTAAAAGTTACGAATGTTTTCGCCTTCTCCTGTAAAGTTACTATTGTAGACACAGGTGCGTGAGCTTACTCCACGTGTGCGTGACCTCAGAGTGTCTAGGTTGGCTTGTTGATTCTTAACTTTGGCCACCAGCAGGATCCTGTAAATTAGCTTAGTCACTGCTCAGGTAGCTGTTACTTTGGCTCTCAACCTGCCCGTTCTAGCCAAGCTGATTTAAAAGCTTCTAGCCAGACCGAGATGCTGTTCCAAGATGTAACCATACTCCCCAGATACTGTTAGTGGTAGTACGGAAACAAGCCAAATGAGAGTAACTATGTCCATTCCCAGAAGTGCCAAGTTGGCTCACCTTAAACTTGGCAATGGTATAAACAAAATGCATATGCATGGATGACAAAGGAAAAACAGCAAAGGTTTTAAATAGTGTGTTGGGTCACCTGGAGCGCTTCAAGGCTGGTAAAGATTCTACTCTGGAAGTTTCTGGAAGTGTACTGAAAGTACAGAAAACCATTTTTCAGAACCACATTGCCTCAAATGATGTTTTGATGATGGCACTGGAGAGCGCTG
This sequence comes from Pygocentrus nattereri, assembly GCF_015220715.1. Classification (NCBI taxonomy): domain Eukaryota; kingdom Metazoa; phylum Chordata; class Actinopteri; order Characiformes; family Serrasalmidae; genus Pygocentrus; species Pygocentrus nattereri. The sequence goes on from NC_051239.1 coordinate 18,478,831, forward strand.
AGTGTTATGTCAGTCCAGATTCTCCCACAGGTGTTCAGTTGGGTTGAGATTGGACAGCTTGTTCTTGCAGATACAGACTGATCAGGTGCTGAATTGGCTTTTTCAGTCACCTGAGGAACAGATATCCTTTCCTCATCCTGGAAGCATCCTTTATGTGCTTCCAACTACAATTCCCAGTCCTAATTACAGACGCCTTTCTCACAGATCTAAATACAGATGTTGCTTTAGTTACTGTTCCTTCAGAAACTCTAGCCAGTTCAGCTGTGTGTGCAGGGGGTCTTGTGTTTTCTAACTCATGGCCCATAGAAATGACCACAAAAGCTTTTATGGCCAGAAATAAAAAATAAAGCCTGTTGTAAATGTCAAATCTGAGTGGAATAGCCTTTGAATTTCAATTGACTGTATAATCATGCAACATAATAAACACAAAAAATGCAATATTTGTAATAGTCATAATTCTCGGCTCAGTTAAACGACAATACACATTAAGTTTTGAGATGAGAAAAAAAAAGTGATAAAAAAAACCACTGACAATGGCCAGCTAGCAGTACCACCATGATGCACTGGGGGGCCATAGCCCACAGGTTGCTAGTGAATAAAGATATTAAACCATCTTTCAGAGTCACTTTGTTTGTTCCTCTTGCCATCTTGATCCAAAACTGAGGTCAACTGGGCCTGCTTAGCATTTTCATCCCTGCTACAGAGCATTGATTAAACCTAGTATGTTTCTCCACTCATTTATTCTGGTTTTCCTGTGGTTTTAATCAGTCACCCACCTGTAATCAAAGACAACTCAAAGTTTGACAAGACAAGACAAAAATGAAGAAACCATCGCTTTATTTTGTGTGAAGCCCGTCTCTGGGATGTGTTTTTAAAAACATTGTTCCATCAAACCAATTCAGCTGACACAGCTAACCCTCACCCCAACCCCAGACAAGTGTCCAAAAGGCCTTCGCTGAGTGGGTGTGGCTGGAGTCAGAACAGTGATAAGAGGGTGACATTACTCAGCATCTATTTCCCTTAAAGGGATAGTTCAACATTTAATCCACGCCTATTCAGCCCCCTGGCTCTCTCTCTCTCTGTGTTTTTGTGAAGCAGCTGAGCATTACCTATGGAAGTATATAGAAATAGTTTATTACTCTCCCAAGCAGAGAAACACACCTTCCACTATTTCAGCTTCTGTTATTGAGGCTTTTTTTGAGGTACAGTTCTGAGTAGGACATTACTTGCTTGCATAACTGTGACAAGCATCACTTGCTGATTATAAGTAGCTGCTCACATACACAGAGAGATAGCAGAGAGAGAACCGTGCTCATGGGCAGTCTTGAGATGTATGTAAACTATGTGACTGAGCTTTTGCTAATGTTAGGAAAAACAGTGTTCCTGCCAAGTCTTGGCAAAAATTCTTAATAGTATCAAAAGTGATTATCAGACGGACTTGTGTGTTGTGGATTTGGGAGCAAGACTGCTGTAAAGTGAATGTGAGTCCTGTCTTTGCTTCATTCAAAATCGGAGAAAAGAAAACGTGAAACATTTTAACAATTAAAAGGCTTCTTTATAATGTCTGCATAGTTCACAATCACTGAGATGTAACATTACTTCAGAGTGGTTTGATGTAAAATGGTGCATTTTGGAGAAACTTGCTGTTTTCTTTACATGGGTGATCAGAGGTGTTGTGATGTCTAATACAGCTAATGCAAATATAGCCATTTTATCTGCTATCCAGAATAAGGTTTTCTATGAAAAACAAGTTTTCGTTGGGTACTATTTTGCCTTGGTCCACCATGAGTGAAGGTTTAGGCAAAAACCTTCTCACAACTATCGGAAAACATCAAGCAATGTATTGATTTCATGCAATAGCATTCTGTGGCGCATACTTTTAAACTCGTTGGAAATCCGGTTCCTATCACCACAAATGTGAGCAATCTTGATTTAATGTGTACAAATCCTTTAAATGTATTCTTTTCCAGGCTTGAACGAACTACCATTTGAGTGACACTGGGGTTAGATGCTAGCTAGCATGCCAAAATGATGAAATATATTGAATATAAACACCACCACTTTTCTGGGGTTAGGAGTGATAAATCATAGTTCACACAGTTAATACAAACCCTGGGACGAGAATGAATAAAACCACATCAGTGACAGTAAATAAAAAACACTTGTCTTTCTTTATCTCTTCTCTTTGTTTCATATTTTGTTGCCCTCAGTCCTCACTGGACATTGGGAAGACGGGCATCGCTTTCCTCATGCCGTTGCTGTGGGTGACCACATGCGGTTGCCAGGTTGTTTTGGGGTTACTTGGCATTTGTGGCAGTGCTGAGCATCTTCCTGACTGCCTGGGCGATGCTGTCACGGTCGATGCTGAACAGTTTGAGCAGCTCGCTGGGTTTTCCACTGCGTGGGACATGAGCGACGGCCAGCCGGTGCACCGTAAAACCAGGTTCGCTCACCACGGCTGAACACACGGCCTCACCAAGACCACCTGCAGAAGTGTACATGTATGAACCGTCTACACAGAATGTAGACCACCCTGGATTCACTGTGAAACACTAATATTAAATAATAAACGAAAGCTAGTAAGAAAAAAGTGTGTAAACCTTCTGGAATTGGAAAGTGGGTCAAGTCTCAAAGACTAACTGTTGCAACAACTGACCATTTGCAAAATAATGACTGGCAGGCTTCTCAGCCAGTCATGGCCAACCCTGCGTGCTACTCCCTCTGACTTATCTGTATAAGTAATACATACAATTATTCTGACAGTTGGGAAAAATTGAGTTACCTTTTAAATGAGAACAAGATCAAGACGGTTGTCCAAAGTATGTGGAAATATTGCTTTTTTTACTTTTACCCCATACTGCATCTATTCTAGTTCATAGTCGTTACATCTGTAACTGTAATTCTCTTCTCTTTGGCCTTCCTCATAAATCCCTCCATAAGCCTCAGCTGGTTCACTAAAACTCCTTCATTCCATCACATTACACCTGTCCTTCAACAGCTCCACTGGCTCCCTGTTAAATATAGGATCGAATACAAAATTCTCCTCCACACATTTAAGGCCATACATAATCTTGCCCCCCCTTATCTGTCAAATCTTCTCCAAATCGCAACTTCTACCCGCTCGCTCAGATCCTCCTCTTCCATTCATCTCTCTGTACCTTCTGCTCGTCTGAGTACCATGGGGTGCAGAGCTTTCAGCCGCTCTGCTCCCAAACTCTGGAACTCCCTCCCACCTGACATCCGGAACATTGACTCTTTTCCTCTTTTCAAATCCAGTCTTAAAACTCACCTGTTCAAAATAGCCTACTCTCTCTGTTGATGTTGTTTATATATATAAACCCTACATTTTGTACAGTGTCCTTGAGTGTCGAGAAAGGCGCTTTTAAATTAAATATATTATTAATATTATTACTTTGTGTATGCCGTTTTAGGCAAAAATGGGATGAGGGTTAAAAGGTTAACCATATTAAATCACATTAAGGTGACCATACATCTTTTTCCAGGATGTCCTCTTTCTGGGACCTAATAAAGACATGTGGCCAGGATTTCTAATTTGCCTAAAACTTTAGGAATTTCCTCCTTTTTGAATATGGTCACCCTAAATCACATCAAACACATGTACTAATATGATTGCAGTAGGGAATTTTTTTCCAAATCATGCAATATGAATTCCTCTAGAGTACAAATCGGCTCCACTCAAATTGAAGAGCAGGGGACAATACAGTAGTGGAGGAGTGAGCTGCACGTTTAACCGTGTTTGTTTTCTGTGCCCTCTGTGCCCGTTGGGTTAACACTGACCTACTTAACTGCCACTAAAACCACATTTGGCCTCTCTCACTGGGAGTGCATCGTTTGTTGTCTTCTCAATTCTGTTACTCAGTTCTGTCTAGCTCCTGCATGTCAGCACCTAATTAAAAGGTATAGCTCAGTTAAAACTTTATTTCATAAGCATTTCCACCCACTTACCCCAAACGCGCTCCATCACCAAAGTTAGACTGTTTAGTTCTGCACTGGAGCTTCAAGGCTAACAACTACAGCTATATACCTAACAGTATAGCACACCTAAATCACCTTTTATTTACCTCAAACCTTGTTAAGGTGACAGATAATCTTGAACTTTACTTTCTTATGTAGTTTCTGACACTGTATATGACTCACTCATCTAAAAAACATGGAAAGGTTGTGTGTGGCCACACGCTGTGATGCAGTGATGCATGTAGGAGTGTTAAAGGGGTAGAGCAGAAAGGTGGTGTGAATTATACAGATAGAACTGTCGAATACTGTATATCCATAACCGTTTGAAGCACATCTGCAATTGCATGCGCGAGAGTGAAAATGCATCTGCGATGGTTTAAAAAATCATGACTGGAAAATGACATGAAAGCATGTGCCAACGTATGTACCGCATGTACCAACTTATTCAAGCTTTACCATTTCATATAAGCACATTGATCAATATTTTAATCAAGGTTGTTAAAGTTCAACCAAAAATGATGCAACATTTTCCTAAAAGCTCACAGACTGTGACCCTTTGATTTGTGCACAAGTGTATATACATACATTATTTAATATTTTAAATTGCAGTATGCATTTACACAAAACAGCCATTACTTTAAAACCACCGACTTGTTTCTACACCAACTGTCCACTTTATCAGCTCCACTCACCATATAGGTGCTCTTTGTAGTTCTATAATTACGACACTGTAGAGGCTGGAATGGATCATCATCTCTAGATTAATCTCTGACTCTTGCTTTTATTAAGACCACATGTTCTAACAGTGTACTGCATCATCACATTGCTGGATGATGTGATGCACAAAAATGCCGTATAAAAATATGGAAGTGAACGTTTGAACTGAAGTGTGCCGGCGGTGGTACAGTGATCTATAAAAGGTTCAAGTGACTAGAAACAATCTCTAAAGTTAGAATATCATATTTTAGTATGCACCACTCACCCTCATAGTAGTGGTCCTCCACAGTGATGATGCGACCCCTAGTGACTTTGGCATTGTCTATGATGGTCTTGGAGTCCAGGGGCTTCACAGTGAATGGGTCAATCACACGGATGTTGATCCTCTCTGGGAAGACAAGATGTTGATATCATATCGAATGTCCTATGAAGCCATAACATACAAACCCAATTCCAATCCAAAGAAATAGGAAATCGGTGATTTATAAGTCCACTTTTGGCCTGATGTACTTTATTAACTTCATGGTTTTTGTAAATACACACTCCTTCTGAAATGATGCTTAGAAACATGTTGAGAAAGGAGAGGAATATCTGTTTATAAAGGACAAGGCCCAAAACCACAAGTGAGTTCCCTCAGATGGCACCGCATTAAAAACCAGCTTACTTCTGTAAAGGATATCACCACATGGGCTCAGAAATACTGTGAGAACCTGTCAATAAACACTGTGTCCACAAAGTGCGAGCAGAAGTCAGTGCACAGTAGAATTCATACGTCAACAACACGTTCAGAAACTCTGCTGACTCAAGCTCATCTGAAGTGCACAGATGCACATTGAAAACATGTACTATGGTATGATCAACTACTCAAACCTGGTGTTCTCTGGGACAAAAAAACCATCCAGATTGCTACTAGCATAGCGTTCAAAGGTCAGGATCTATTATGGTATGGAGGGGTAAATAAGCACTAATAAGTTGGTGGCTTGCACAACTTGAAGGCATTAACACTGAACATGCATATGCTGCCTTCTAGATGATGTCTTTTTCGGGAACATCCATGCTTATTTCAGCATGGCTGATCAGAGTGCAGCTGCTAGACTGGCCTCGTCACCCACTGAAAACTTGCACACAATGAAGTTCCTTTACATCGGCTTAGCCGTAGACTTGTATAACATTAGAATGTCTAAATAAATAAATAAATAAATCGCTTTCAAAATTGGATCGCTTTGGTTATTAAGTGTTGCTGAAAGAGGTGATGTAACACAGAGGTAAGCAAGTTCATAAGGTAAAATATAAAGTTATGTCTTTGTACCATTTTCAGTTTAATACATGTCAAACAGAACTTCCTAACCACTGCTTTTTGTGTTGGAAATGAACAAACTGTCTCAGTTTCTTAAAAATTGGGTTTGTACATAATGTTCATATGAATGGGTTAAAATATGTACAGTATTGCATTCCAGTGCTGGGTGCCATCAAAGGGTTATAATGCTAAGGACAGATAGAAAGCAAATACACAGAAACTGAGCACTAAGCTTGTTCTCTATAGAGGACGTGTACTTTCACACAATCAACAAAGCATGTAAGTTGTTGGGGCGTTCAAAGTTTTGCATACTATTGTAGGTATAAACCTTTGCCTATGGTGCCTCACTGTATACTGTACCTTTCTTTAGCTGCTCAGCTGCCGAAAGCGCCTCATGCAGGGTGACCCCTGCTCCAATCACAGTGACGTGGTCATCATTGGTCTTGTATACGACCTGCGAGTAAATGTCACTATGAGTATAAGGTGAAGCACATCGTCGCCAAGGGAGGAGTTCATTTGATGCACATACCTTCGCCTGTCCTACACGGAAGTCTTCGCTGTTGTTGTAGATGACGGCGTTTTCTGGGCGACTAGTTCTGATGAAACAAAGACCCTGAAGAAAAAAGGAAGTTGAGAGAAGAACAATCACCTCAGCCTCTTTATAGACTATCAGCATTTTTACGCTGTACAGGGTGAAATATAAAGATTACGCCATTTACCAGATTGCAACATTTGAAAGTCGCAGTTGTCAGCAGTTATACACCAATCAGGCATAACATTCTGACCGTCTCCTTGTTTCTACACTCATTGTCCATTTGATCAGCTCCACTTACTGTATAGCTGCACTTTGTAGTTCTACAGTTACAGACTGTAGTCCATCTGTTTCTCTGATACTCTGTTACCCTGTTCTTCAGTGGTCAGGTCCCCCATGGACCCTCACAGAGCAGGTACTATTTGGGTGGTGGGTCATTCTCAACACTGCAGTGACACTGATATGGTGGTGGTGTGTTAGTGTGTGTTGTGCTGGTACAAGTGGATGAGACACAGTCACACTCACTGTCCACCCTATTAGATACTCCTACCTCGTCAGTCCACCTTGTAGATGTAAAGTCAGAGACGACAGCTCATCTGCTGCTGCACAGTTTGTGTTGGCCATCCTCTAGTCCTTCATCAGTGGTCACAGGACGCTGCCAGCTAGATATTTTTGATTGGTGGGCTGCTCTCAGTCCAGCAGTGACACTGCAGGTGTTACTGCAGTGCTGAGAATGATCTGCCACCCAAATGGTATCTGCTCTGTGAGGGTCCAGGGGGTCCTGACCACTGAAGACTTGTCAGTGTGGTTTAAGACACAGCATGACTTACTGAGTGGGCTATAAAAGTGAACTAAAATTCACCTTATAGCAGATCGCTGTGGCAAACAGGTGTCTTGATAATCGGTGTCATGCTAAATTCCAACTCATGCTGTGTGTAGACAATTTTCACATAGACAGCTTGTTTCACTGTAGTGAAGACCTGGATGCGGTGGCAACGGAATCAAAAGAAGTTCTTGGGGGGGAGATTTGGACGACTTCTAGTTAACAATGTTAGTCTTGTAGCTCCAGCACCAAAAATTCAGACACCAAACATGACTGGGCTGATCGGCTGCATCTTTTACCCAATCATTCCTTCAAGGATCTACCGCCACAAATCGTTGATAGACTCATGCATTTTCCTCTGTATTTGGCTCAAGCCAGCTACTGAAGACCAAGTCTAACTTGCAGCGATCTTATCTTGACATATCCACTGTGCACATATTGGTTCAGAGAGGATTATGGGTACCTTTGTGTTAGCGGCCAGCTCCACAGCTTTCTCAGCGGACACTCCATCGCTAGGATAGAACACAGTCGCTGTGGGAATAGCTCGGAACATAGCCAAGTCTTCCAGGCCCATCTGAGAGGGACCATCCTCTCCTGAAACACCAGGGCACACAAGTCATACGCAGAAATGCTAATACTGGCAAACCAAATGCACACAAATGGAAAACTGGCATGCGCTGCAGAGTCGGACCATGCGACATGCAATGTACCTGGAGAAGCTAAAGGAAAACCAGGAGCCCTCGCACCACTTCCACATGACAGAGAGAGAGAGAGGGAGGGAGGGAGACAGGGACCGAATGACTGAATGCCACAGAGTGCAAGCGTGGAGAAATGAAGAGGAGGAGGAGGAGGAGGAGGAAGATGTGAGGAAAATAAAGAGGAAGAACTGAACAAGAGAAGGATAAACAGTGGCTCATACTGGCTGTACAGGATTAAAAGGATAGTTCACAACAAAATGCCAAACTGAGAAAGAGAGCTGATGGAGAGTATTCAGCCGATAAAACAGTCCCTTAAACCTAGTCGTATGTAAAAGTTTAGGCACCCCCAACATGACATGTTTTGTTGAACTCTTTTTTTTTTTTTAATTATTTTAAAGAAGGTACAGTGAACACACGTTTTTAACGCACAATTACTGATTATTTATTTGCTTGATTTAACATATTGGCAATGAATAAAATGTATAATGTGGCCTGTGCAAAAGTTACAACACAATGTCTATTTAATGTTTTATTTTGTTCAATATGTTGAAATTGTGCACTAAAACGTGCAGAAAAGTTGTTCAAGTCAAGTTGCTCAAACTTTTGCCTACTGTAAAAGTATTTGAAAACCAGGAGTGGCTGAAAATGCTACATTAATGTTATTGACTCTTTTTTCAATTTATTAGCATTCAACATTATAAGTGTACAATATTTATATAAACAGAAGTTGTGCTTTATAGTGTTCTGATCTAATGCTGAAGACAACATACCAGTCACTAAAGAAAGATACAGTTCAACAAAATATGATGCGCTGAGTTACTCTTAATACGCTTTGCTATCGAACATACACTTTATTAAAGACAACAACAGTAATGGGTTCCTTTTAGTAAACATAATGTAAAAAATGAAGAACCGAATTTGGATACATCACATAACCTTAATACTATCAGTAAAATAACTGAAGTAGTTCTAGAAGCATCTTTATAGGATTTCATGTTGTCAAGTCCCAAAAACTGAATCTACTACAGAAATACTGTTATACTACACCATAAGATAAACAGGACAGAGGTCAGTGGACACTAACCGATGGACACGCCACAGTGTGAACCGCAGAGGTTGATGTTGCTCTCTGAGATAGCAGCCATGCGCAGTTGGTCGTAGGCGCGGGTGAAAAATGTGGCGAACGTGGAGGCAAAGACGACATTGCGATCCCGAGCAGCGCAACCAACCGCTACACTCACCTGGAAGAGAGAGAAATATGAAAGAAATGATGCTTAGAGCTGTAAAAGTGCATTAGTGGAATAGCTCAATAGCTTATTGAGGAATGCTGTTCTTAAACTGCTGGATTATGAACTGATGCATTTTTTTAGCGAAGTAGCAAGCCTGGGCCCATTTCTTACACACACACACACACACACACACACACACACACACACACCGCTTCTCCCTCAGGGTCAGGGGGGGTGCTGGAGCCTATCCCAGCGGTCATCGGGCGGAAGGCAGGATACACCCTGGACAGGTCGCCAGTCCATCGCAGGGCAGACAGACAGACAGACAGTCACTCACACCCAGGGGCAATTTAGCATGTCCAATTGGCCTGACTGCATGTCTTTGGACTGTGGGAGGAAACCGGAGAACCCAGAGGAAACCCATGCAGACACGGTGAGAACATGCAGACTCCACACAGAGAGGACCCCGGTCACCCGGCAGGGGAGTCGAACCCAGGCCCTCCTCGCTGTGAGGCGACAGCGCTACCCTACAAGTATGATTGTATCACCTGTTCAAGATGCTTTTTGAACATCCTAGTCTTGCACTGCCCCTCCGACAACTTTTTTGGAAGATGTCAATTTCAGAATGAGCATCTGTTTGAATACAGGCCAAAGTGGATTTACACATTATGGCTTTCTGGCTTTTATTCGCATTTGACGTATTGTCCCAGCTGATTTGGAATTAAGATTTGTACACGTGTCCCTGCGTTATAATATACATTAACAATCACTCACCAGCCACAAAGAAAAGCCTACCTTATACATCCATGCACTCACTACTCAACACTGTTCCTGGTGTACCCACTGCCCTACACACTTAGTGTGCATGTGTCAGGCTCCAGTCCTACTCCAGACTTCTGCACACTGCCTCATTCAACATGGCTGATTCAGCTCATCAGCAAATTAGCAGTGCCTTCATAAGCTAAATTCAGAGTCTTTAGTGAGGGCACAGGGCACCTTGGCCTGGAAGGTCCCTGGTTTGACATGCCTATTTTTCCCTGCTCCATGTACACCTAATGCAAATAAGCAGTTAGCAAGCCTGTAGGTCCTGGAGGGCTGGCTTTCGCTAACCTGTATCCAATAAGCTGCCCCATCACTTCCAATACATGTATTCCAGGCAACGAGGGACTTGGGAAGATGTTGATTAGCTGGAGCAGGTGTGGCAAATTGTGATTGGACTAGGTTATGCTGGAAGGTAGCTCTCCAGGACCAGGGTTGGAGACCACTGCCTTAGTGAGCTAAAGTAAAGCAGAAAAACACAAAAGGGCAGGTGGCAATTCAAGAACCAGGGACGGGAATCTGTGCTCTAGCCAGTTTATGACCACAGGAGTGCAGTCAATAGTTGTATTGGCCCAGTGGCCTAATGGATAAGGCATCAGCCTCTGGAGCTGGGGATTGTGGGTTCAAGTCCCATCTGGGTCGTTGTTTAGAATCCCAAAAATCTCAGTATGGTGTGAGTGCATCAGGCACAGTAGTATTGCTGGGTTTTTTATAAAACAATGCTAGTTTGAGAGTGGTCCACCACCCAAAATGATCCAGAAACAGATGAGCTACTGTCTCTAACTGTACACCAGCACAAGATAGAAGGCAGGGCTATCTAACAAAGTTGCAAGTAAGTAAAATACATCTTGCTGAAATGGTCTTGTCAGTCTCTCAATTATGTCAGATTGTTCAGTAAAGTGCTGTGCATAATGCAGGAAGCTTTAGCTAGGCATGTTATAAAATTTTAGCTAAATAATTGCCAAATAAATAACTGAAACATTTAAACGTAGCAATTTATTTGTTCATTGTATGCAACAATTAAAGTACAATTACAGATTGTAGTTTACTGACTGTTGCCATGCACTGTTTTTCAGTTGCCTTCTAAAACATTCATCATTGTCTCTACTGTTCATGTTATTATGGAGTGACTCAGTGGCCTAGTGGACAAGGCATCAGCCTCCCAAGCTGGGGATTTTGTGGGTTTGAGTGCCATCATGGTTGTTTCCTAAAAACATGCCTCAGTGGTCTAACTCACCTCAATTGACAACATATAAAGCTCAAACAAACAAACATCACTCAACACTGCCCTCTAAAGGTGTCGTGGCACCAGTGTGAAGTTAGACCTTCTATTGTTTTCCATAACATGACATTCCTCAATAAATGCTCCCATCTGCAGGAAATGCACCCAATACATGTTCTGTTTGCTGTGGTGTAAACATAGGATTTGCAAAACCGTCAGATAAAATAATTGTGATTAGTTATGATCAGAGGATTATGTATAACTGTGACAAGCCTAGTCTTGGCATTTCTATTTTTATTTCCTTTATGGCACCTTCCACTTCACACTGTAAAATCTGTGAAATGTATTACACTTTACAGCAGCAGCAAGTCAGAGCCTGCTGGCCCTGCTGCAGGAATTTAGCAATTCTGGCTTCTTTCCATTGCAATACTCTAACGTGCCAGTTAATTTCCTGTTCTTTGCCTCCACAAAACTTACCATGATCTCCTTGGACAGTGCAAGACAAGAAAATTCAACAAATTCACCAGGCCAAGTACTTACTCAGAGCTGAGTTTCAAGAAGAAAAGGTTCAGTACACTGGGAACGACAGCTCAAGAAGTATTTAAAAACTAAGTGCCTTATAATTAGTGAGCAATTTTTCTCACCCACAGTTTTCCACTTAAACCAGTCTCAGTTAACACCACTACACAAAATCAGCGCAACACATTCAATCAGACTAATTGATAAATACGAAAACTTTGTCCTTTCAACAAAAATCGAACCATCTTGGGAACTATAACTATAAATTTAATGTCCATTCTACCATCTTGGCTCAGTAGGTGCTAATGTTCTAGTACAGGCTAACAAATTTAATATAGTTGGAAAAAAAGCCTTACGTTTGTTCTGCTTTAAGCTTTAGCTCAGATATAGCCGCTTTTCTCGCATCTCTAGCAGGAAACTTTTCCACAAAAGTAGAATAGTTCCTGGTGAAATGTCTTTCAACATTCGAGTTTTAGCACGGCTTCTCCTTCACCAGCTTCTTGTTTGAGTTTTCCCATTCCACCTTAAATAGTGCAGCAGGCACATTTAGGGGGGAACCAGAAAATTTGAATGAGAAGCTGACTTCAGTTTGACTTTTCAGTGTTTGCCAGTTTCTCCTTGCAGATTAAACGTATCAGGAAACCAGGTGTAATGATTATAAATGCAAATTAGTCCATTTGTCTGCAAATTATCCATGTTCATTTTAAATATCTCTCCTTGCCATTTTAGCTACTAGCTAGACAAGACTGCTGTCTGTGTTGCTATGGTGACAAAACATATTGTTGCTGTCTGAACAAAACCTTTTATCCTCTATATATCTGTATATATGTTTTTTGCACAGAATTTGAGGCCCAGTACATGGCACCCAATCAGAACAGAGGTAACTGACACATGAGTCTTACAGGTATAGTATGGAAAACCATGCCTGTTTCATTGTAAGGGTTAAATAGAGGCAGGAAAACTTAGTGTGGTTAGCCACACTAATGTTATAAGGAACATCCTATTTCATTCAAGAAAGATAACTAAAAACCAGAGCAATGCAAGATATGGCCCCTTTGAATTTGGAGCCACTGAGAAGCAGTTTTATTTATGCAATTAAAGCAAAAAACAGAAAAGAGAAATAAAATGAACTTAATCTTTTGGACCTTTAGAGCCTGTGGAAGGGAATTCAGGTGGAACTACATTTTGGGCTCCTTTCCAAGGCCATTTGCAATCAAACATCGTTGTGACAGAATTCAAACTGAAAGCAGTTCACATACCATATTCTGCTCTGCGATGTAGCACTCCACATAGCGGTTCGGGTATTCGTTCTTAAAGATTTCTGAGAAGGTGGAGTTTTTTGTGTCTCCATCCAGAGCGATAACACGCTCACTGACACGTCCTAGTTTAGCCAGAGCCATCCCGTACGCCTTCCTCGTAGCAACCTGAGAACACGACACGTCATTAATCCATGGATGAATTTTAGCTCCAGAAAGTTTTGCCTCTAATGTTTTACCTAAAGTTCTAAAGTCAAATCTGTAAAAAAGTTTCTTTTTTTTCAAGTATCAATTTAACTACATAACATACTCATTTAAGCACATCTTAGTCAATGTTTATTAGCAAATTAGAAAATCACCGCAAACCACAACTACTGCTACAACCAATACTACAACTACCATTTCATGTATGGCTCATTCTACGTCCTAGTATTTATAGATATATTACAGTTAAAAACATGTTAGGGCTCAAATGTATTCATGTTTTAAAATAAAACAATGTTATTTTAACAATTACACCTTCTTGAGCCATCAATTTAGCAATACTGGTTTTAAATCAATTATAATTATAGGATATAATATTTATAATTATAGGATATAAATAATAATATATAATTCCAGGAACCACAGAAGTGCTGGTCGTGTGTAAAGGGTGAGGCCATATTTTAATGAAAAAAAACGTTTTCCTGCCATTTTAACTACAATAATCTATACGTGACTATGGAATATAGAAATTAAACGACAAAGAAAACAAATGGCAAATAAATATTATAAAATATATAATGAAAGTTGTTGTCCCCAGAAGTTGCGTCACTGGTGTTACCACGTCACAAAAGATCTATTATAAAAATCACACCGATGACATCATTTGACTTCCTTTGACCTATTTTTCAATGAAAAAAGCCCACGGTAAGTCCATTGTGTCTTTTCAGTTAGCAGAAATCTTCTCATTTAGCTCATTTCATATGAAGCTTTTAGTTGACGTCATTGGCGTGACCTACTTTTTTTTTAGATCATTGTGAAAAAATATAATACAAATGGATTAAATGACATATTTTAGTGGATATTCCATGACGCACAACACGTGGTTTGATGCTCTGTAGCCACCACTGTGTAAAATCCATTTTTCATTATGTCAAAATGTCTCTGGAGTTACCTTTCTTATGTATAACACCAATGAAGATAGGTAACACCAGTGACACTTAAGGATAGATAAAAAGTGGACGGTTCTGTAGAGTAATAATTAGTATTAGTAATAGTAGCACCTAATAATTAGTAACAGTTTAGCCCCACCCATTCATTCTGAAGTTAGGCAAGCTGTTTCAACCCGGGCTGCTTCTTAGATCCACTTTTATGCATGTTTAGACTTAATGAACTTTACACCTAAATACAGTATTTTCTTTTACTTTTAGGGCACAATTTCTATTTATGTGCTGCATTTAACATATTTTCCAATATTCCAATATGTTAAATCCAGTACATACAGTAGAATGGACAGAAGTGTGATCTCTGGAGAGCATGTGTACTTATTTCCACTTTAAACAAATCAACAAAGCATGTTAGTGCCACACCACCCACTGCAGAATTGGGCCGTGACTATTCCAGAGAAGTGTCGTACCTTGTCGCCGAGTCTGTAGCTGGGTGGGGTGGGCATGCGGATGTTCTTCAAGCTGACGGGTAGAGTGTTCTCAGCGGGTGTGGCTGGGTACAGACGCTTGCTGCTGCTCAGGATGTGGCTCTGTAGATCCCTTATCACGCTCTCAGCCATGTCCTTGGGCAGGGGCTTACCATGCCAGCCCATCTTATCCTCCGCCGCTGTGAAGACACAAGCATGCAGATGTACACACTTATTATCCTCAAAACCCTGAAACTGAAGGAGTGGAGAATTAAAGCCTGCATGTGGGGAGATCTCCAGTAAAGAGATCTCCACAAACATTTTATCCTGACCCACTGTAGATGGTTTGTAGATGATCACTTTAAATATCTAATAACTAATTACAACTAATATGCCTAATTATAACCTCAGTATACTGATAATATTACAATTACAATAGCAATACTGTTGATATTCAACAGAGCATCGCCATGTAGTGCGTTAATACATTTGAAAATGTATTGTTCTCCATGAAGTAATAAAATAAAAGAGCTTTCCGTTTCTTTACTTACGCGTCTTTGCCTTCATCTAAAAGATGAAAAAGCATTCACATTCTGTTCGTTGTGATGTAAACACTGTAAACACATGATCGTGAAAGCGAATGACAGTAGAATAACTGAAGTGAGCTCATATAATTGCAATCAGATGTCATGTAATACTTTTGAAAGGCATAGTCACCATCAATTATTAACAAGCAAGTAAATTAATGAAGTAATCAAACAACATTAATAATAAGCCACGCAAAAATCCAGCCCTTCCAGAAAAGTGACACGTAAGGGAAAATCACTGGAAACAGATGAAAAAAAAAACCCAAGAACAAACAGTTTTCAGCCTTTAAAGAATCTTAATTTAGAAATATATAGAAACATTATGGTAAAAATTTAATACATGGACGCGTCCGTCAAGTTCTGTTTTTTCAAAATGTAATTCATTAAAAAATTGTAACTGATAAGTTTAGTCAAGCAATCATGACGGCCATAACACACACCAGCCAGGCCAAAGACCTGCTGTAGTTGTAATAACAGGTCACTGGGTCATGCAAGAATGACCAGGCCTAAAACAACAGGCAGACAAAGGCAGCAGAGATGAATGCACAGCCTACACATTCTGCAGGATTAGCTAGCGCCTGCTGCTAATGCGCTAAAGCACCGGAGCGCTGCTTGGGGATTTTCCTCACAGGCAGCCTTCATCATACACATCTACAAACACGCATGAGGTGTATTCACTTACAGCGCACAGCATTTAGGATTTATAACACCTAAGCCATGCGTCTTGCGTGTAGGACTTGGTGTGCAGTGTGTACCACATTAGCACAAAGGTGGGAAGTGCTTTTATAACAGCAGTAGTGTGTAAGTGATTCATATATCACTGAATTTTGGGGATCCTGGACAATATGCATTTATATAATTGGTTCACAATAATATAGAGAACCATACACTAAAGATCAAAAGCAGGCCTGTTCATTTTAGAGGAACAGGGGCTCAAAAGGGCAACATTTGTTGTACTGAATACTGCAAGATCAAAAGAGACAGAGTAATACATTTTTTAGATAACGCCAAGCGTAGTGTTGAGTTTTCCCGAAGGCAGACCAAAATATTAACATTACTCTCAGTGCCGGGACTTGAACCGGGAATGTCGTTATTTACTATGTTATTTAAACACCGTGTAGTATTTATTTATAACTCTATTTAACTCTATTCTTACCTTGCAATGTCATTTTGGACCTTTTTTGTTGTTTCATTGATCATTTTACCAGATAATAAATAAATGATTACACCAACCAAGAAGGCACTTGTACCATCTGGGACAGTAGCTCAAGCTCCATCTGGGGTCTGGGTTTTGCACATGTCCAGTCATAAATATGGATTTAAAATTTTTTTTACCTGGGATGCCCTTTCCTTTGATGGTCTGGGCGATGATGGCAGTGGGCTGGTGCCGTGGCTGGCCCAGAACTTTACACAGCTCCTCCACACTGTGACCATCTACTATGATGGCTTGCCATCTACACACACACACACACACACACACACACACACACACACACACACACACACACACACACAATAGAGTGTGATAGAGGTGAAAGATGTTATAAGTTACAGATTTCCGGCACTGGAACAGTACCACTCCAGCATTTGAACACGTCTGACTGA